>NC_072737.1:3574923-3828088 GCF_026930045.1 Uloborus diversus | reverse complement strand
AAGAATGACATTAAATTCTTGAAGAAAAATGAATTAATTGATACTTTAAGTTTATTTTAATATTTTTTTATTTCTTCATTAATATTACCCTTCGTTTTATCACCCAATTCGGCTTATCCGATTTCTGCGTTTATTAGCGGATGAAAAGGACTTCACTTATAAGCGATAAAATTTACTAACCTAATCGAAAATTCTTGGTGGACTAGCTGCGTCGCCCGGCTTTGCACGGTCCGACTCGAAACTAAAAGTTATGTCAAGTGACCCGAGTTCAACACTCAGGCTTGAACCAAAAAAAAAGTCAGTGAAATTTTGCGGCAGATTGCGTAAAAACCCCAAAAAGTAAACATTTTAAATCCCCCGATTACAGGAAAAGCCTCAAAACAAAAACAAGAATTTTACCTGTTCATATTCGAGAAAAAAAATGGCAACAGATCTCTCATCTCAATGATTTTCTTCACCGCTATACATTTTAATAAAAGTGTTGTTGCGGAAAGTTGAGATGAAGCCCTGAATAATCATTTGAATGGAGGAAAGCCTTCGAAAAATAGGGATTTGATTTTGAAAAATAAAAGTCTTAATTAATAGTTTTTAATTGATATCTCTGCTAATTATTATCGGAGGATTATGTTAAATAACCAAACATGAAGACGGGAGGATTACGAATCCATCGATATTTGGTTCGATGGTCAGTTCACTGTCGTTCGGGAGAAGAAGCTTGGACATACATAGATACATAGGTACGCTCAGTTTTTAATTATATAAGAGATATTTGATGGACGCTGCTTTTAAAATGATATTTATGCAGAAAAAAATGATATGGAACGGCCCACACACTTGGACAGCAAAAATAAGACAATTCCTCCTCCATTAAAAAAATTCTCTCAACGCCACTGAACAACGGAACGTATAAATAGTCCCACCCTCTAAATATATTCAGAAGGGAAAAAACTATTCGTAGGTCACTTATCGCAAACAGTTCAGGAGACATAAAACGCGGCCCGAATCGGGGAACCACCCCTAAACGAATTCGACGCGGGGACCATTTGCTCCTTTATTGGCGCCCATTCATATTTTCCGAGCGTAGAAAGAGAATGGTCAGAGCGAAAGAAAACAATTGCCGGGAACACAAAGAAAAAAGAACACCGCCGGGAAATCACTGGGCATCGGAAAGTGTTTTTACAGTGGAAGGAACAAATTCTATTTCTGGTGGCTGTAAATCGGCTGCTGAGCCGAGGGCTATTGAAGGGTGTTCTCTTTATTTCCGCAGAAGAAATTGCCAATGCAGTTCTCGGGAAACTAAGAGCAAGAAAGAGATATTGTTCTTTACGTGCATTTGGTGTCTAACAGAGGAGCTGTTTGGAGAGAAAGATTTTCCCCCTAATTCCATTCCTATTTTGTATATGTATATATATATATATACAGGGGCGGATCTAGAAGTTTTTGTAAGGGGGGTCAAGTTTCAATGGATATCGTTATTATTCCTACGCAAAAAAGTAGCAGTTAAGCGGGGTTGCCATCATTCCATGCATGAGAGCGTATACCCCCCCCCCCAAGTCAAAACCCATTCAAATTACCTCCCCTCCCCCTAAATTTTCAATGCCGCATCCTGAGCCATGGATCATATTCCCTCAAATTTTCATCAAAAGTCACATTTCTTTCGGCAGATATGCTGGTCATGTTACCGTAAACTTTGGTTATGTGAGATTACATCTATAAATAGTAGGAAAAAGCACACGTGACACGCACATTATATGGTTTGGGGGGGGGGAGGAGAACTGGGAAAAAAGTTAAGCTCGTTAGAGAAATTTGTGCTTTTGAAAATTGACGAGGAAATCAAAATAGCAATACCCCAGTAAACAAACCAAGTCAATTCTTTGAATTATGACGCGCTAAAAAAGAACTACCTTACAGAACCGAGCAAAAAAAATTTTGACATTGAATCCATGTTCTGTTTTTTCGGATTTAAAGAATTGAAGTTTAATAATAATCATAATGATATTTTTCTTACAGGGGGGTTAGCTGACCCTTTGACCCTCCCCTGAATCCACCCTTGTATATATATATATATATATATATATATATATTATATATATATATATATATATATATATATATATATATATATATATATATATATATATATATATATATATACAGGTGTCCCCCTCATATATAACACGGTTAATTCGTACCGTGTAGTATCGAAACCGTGTTATACAAAACTTTTTTTATAATTTTTTTTTTTACTTAAATTTTATACTAATTAGTCAGTACATAACATAAATCAGGTCAATATGGATCGTGTTGTATTGAAACTTGTTTGGCGTTCATATCGAAACCGTGTTATACGAAAATTTGAAGTAAAGCAAGGTTAAGCAATATGTACCGTGTTATATCGAAACCAAGTCTTAAGTGCACATTTTATAATAGCTGCCGCTTCGGTTCATTAAAACATACCAATGAAAACTTTGAACAAGACATGCAACTGCCCCGCTGATATACAATTAGATTTGCTAAACGATATAACTTAATTCTTTTACATATCTCTTAAAACTACTACACACAACAAGAAAACTTCGTTTACGAAGAACGAAACGGAAATTATCAAAAAGAAAATCTGAGCTTTTCTATAGCAATAAAGTTCGTTTTGAGCAACAAAAATGAAATCAATTTTAATACATAGCATTATTCTATTTATTTTAATATTTTAGATTTTGTTTTGGCTACTTTTTTTTTATTGATCGTTTGCCAAATTTAGCTTATGTTTAATAGTTATGTTATTTTTGTACAAAATAATTTTTATCTGTTTGCTTTTAGAGCTCTGAAGCGAAAAAAAAATAAAGTTTTTAAAAGTTAAAAGTTAGTGTTATACGAGCAAACTAAACTTTCGAGGCAGACACAATTTTTCTATCAGTATTATATAAAACACACGAAAAATCTTTTACGAGTTCATATCATTCATTTTCAAAAATTTTTACTATATTTGGCATGTTTGTCACGGTAATTTCTGAGGCCTGCTATTGCGTATATCTCAGTAACTAGACTACTTAGAAACTTCGGAATTTCACTAATTGATTTGTTTAATCTTAAGCTGAAACTTAGCGCTAAAAAAATTAGTTCTAAAATAACATTACTATTTTCGGTTAGGATGGAACGTAGTAAATTCCATGCAATATCCCCATTAAATGATGAAATATTATGACCCATTGTTACACAAATTCGTTGACTTACAACAGTAATATCAATAGTAATCATAATGAAAATTTTGAATGATGGCTTCTCTGAAGCAAGCACGACATTTAATCCACTATCATATCTTTCGTAGGATTTTTATTCTCATCTATGCCAATAATGGATAACGAGGCTAAGTAAAGAGACATATTAGGAGCTTTATCACAAGTAACTTGCATGTTGTGAAACATTATTTGATATGAGAAATATTTAAAATTTAAATGGTCCTAATTATACCATCTCACAAATAAATCTTATAGAGGAACAAAGATTAATTTAGGGCCAATTGCTTAAAATTCCTAGACACGTGTAGGTTTTTTTCTTTTTTCCTTTTAGTATGGAGTATTTATATGAAAAAATAGGTGAAGTTTCGTGAGGGTAACATTAGTCTATTTCTGAAATACATTTACACTAAAAAGAATAAAATAACAGATTTTTTGAGCAATCACGATTGCTTATTGCTTTTATTTGACTGTTTTGAGGTCCTATGATTTTATTTTCCCACCAGCACCCTCTGCAGCATCACCGGTCGACCGGCTCCTCACGATGCTGCTCCTCTAGCGGAAACCGTCTCCAGGTTGGGGTCAATATCCTACACATACACGGCATACATACACGCACGTACATACACACACATACATACACCTACACACAAATACACACACATACATACACCTACACACATACACACACTCAAACACATACACACATATAGACACCTACACATACACACCTACACCCAACTACCCACACACTCATGCCTGCACACAGACACAAACACACATGCCTACACACATATACATACCCCCTACACACAAACACACATACCCCCACACACGCCTACATACACACACACACTCATGATTGCGAAAAACATAATTTGAATTCCAAACGTCAAAATTAAAATAAATTTTTATTTTATTTTTTTTTTTTTTTTGCTAAGCACTCTTTATAATACACTCAAAAGGACAAAATATACTTTTCTGGGCCAGAATGGGACAATTTAAGTATTTCAGAAGTTTCCAATCATTCCAAGAAAATGATACCACAAACGAAGAAAAATGCGGCTCAAGTCATTTCGAACCAAACTTTCCCATTAAGAAGAAAAAAAAATGTATATTTCAACACTCAAAACTGTGATTGAAAGCTAGATAATGGTAAGAAATTTTCTCTTCATGACTTGAGCCGCACTTTTCTTCGTTTTTTGGCGTCATTTTCTTTAAATGAATGAAAACTACAGGAATACTGAAATTGCCCTTTCTGACCCAGAAAAGTTATTTTGTCCTTTTTGAGTGAATTATGAAAAGTGTTTAATATTTTTTTTCAAAAACTCTGTTATTTAACAGTTATTGAACAGAAAAAAAATTCAATATTTTAAAGGGTCACCGTACCATTCAAACATTTTTTTTTTAATTTAAGTAAATTTTATATTTCTTTGAAACCATAACGTGCATACTTATTTCTTAATCAATAATTTATTTTCAAAATTTAAAAATATTGCCTACTTTTTTTAAAATTCAAAAAAAAAAAAAAATGAAGAAAATTTCTATTCTTTGAAATCCCTAAGCCTTTTTTTTATTTTTGCACTAATTAAAAAAAAATTTGCTAAACGATCACTATAATCATCTCTAAAAATCTGTGCATTCCTTTGTTTATGAGTCCATTAGAAAAATTTCTGTAATTAATTATGTAAAAAATCAAAGTTTTTTTTTTAAATTTGGTTTTTAAAGATTTAACATGCTTTAAACATTTGAATAATTTATAAAACGCTTATCCAATGCACAGTTTTGTCAAGTATGTTATCCCAATTGCAAAAAGTATTACTTTAAAGCTGTATCTTTAATAGAAAAAAATCCTTAGGGATTCTAATGACATGAAAACACAAATAACCATCATCGAGAAAAAGCAATTTAAAGTTTTTCTTTTGTATAAGAACATATAGCGAGCATGGCCTAAAACCACTCATAACTTTTTAAATATTTGAACTAAAGCAATGAAACTTTTAATCTGTGTTCAGAATAGGTTTTACTTTTGAAATAAGCAATAAAAAATTTTTTCGATCGTTTCATCATTTTTGAGGTACTGTAACACCTTAAAAGAAGACATTCTCTTCAAACTGAACTGATTTTCTGTTTGCATAACTAACATTTGCTTATATTACAATACAAGTTCATATCATTAGTTAGTTATAATAATAACGTTAGAACACACAATCTTGCAGATAACTGCAGAAGCGTTCCTTGCCGGATGCTTCTTTTGCACTGAGAAAGAGGTTCCTTGTAACACTGAAACACTTGCAGGCAGTTCCTTTTCAAGTTTGCATTTTAAGGTAGGCGAACACCCTAAATATTTTTTCTTCAATATTCCTTGCACCATTCTAAAACTTTATACGATTAGTAAATATGACATAAATAAACCATTTTACTACTTATCTGTTCACAAAATAAAAAATCTACAGGTTTTTTTTTATTAAACAAAACCCATATTTTTAGCAAAAAACTAAGATTTCCTTAACGATTCCAGTGTATTCACTTTTTTATATTTTTTAAAACAATTTTGTGTTACAAAATTTCTTCGTTAGATACCACAGAGGGATATGACTTTATTATTTGTTAATAATTAACTAAAAACAGGTTTTACGAGCAAATGTTTGAAAATTTCTCCCGAAAAACGCGCTTTTTTCCCTCTAAGTTTAATTAATTGGTATTTCATAACCACATATTGCATGTACATGAACTTTTCGAGGTTTATATCACAACCATATGCTCAATGGGGTCGTTTCCAAAATTTTAAAAGTATTGTAACGGATTCGGTGCGACTTCCACTTTCTTGAAATGAAGACACAGTTCTTGATAAAAAACACAGGAAATTTATTTACACTATGTACAGGAAAGATCTTCAACAACTGCTAAATTATTCATCAGCAATTAAGCAATTATCACACAACACCGTAAACTCAACGGTTACACACGTATTTACTTCCAAATACGAAAACAACACAGCGAAATGCCTCGCAACAAACAGCAAAAATGCACTCAGTTCGAAATCTCAATCGAAACTCCCCTGTTTATCCATCGCTAACGGCTTATATAGACACCGAAAAGAAATTTCTCAAATATTCCGCACGCTTCTGTAAAGTAGTAGACCGTTATCAAATTTTATCAATGAACAAAAAGGAAATAGGGGATCGTATACTTTAGCCATATGAAAAGGGGTTGAATATTCATTACGGGAAACTATTTACAGGTTACGTTACTACAAGAATTACTATTTACAGGATTTGTAACAGTATTTTTTTCTGAAAGAGCATGCTTAAAAACATAGGATCTAACCATTTTTTTTAAATAATTTGACAAGTTTAATATTTTTAAAAAATTACTTTAATCGATGCGCTTTCATTGTTTACATTTCTGTCGATGGCATCACAAATGATGGAATGCCATTCAATGTTGCCATTCACAGAACAAAATATTTAATTCTCATCTTTACTCACGTGTATTGGCAACGATAGTGTTGATAGCAAGCGTAGAGCGCAATTTTAATTCGTTGCTTGATTATCATAACGTGGAAACGTAGTAGAAAGATGCGCCAATGCATCATTTGTGACGTCATCAAGACCACGCCTTGTTTAAAAATCGGTAATTTTAAAAAATTAATTTAAAAAAAAAAACTTACGGGAAAATGAAAGTAACGAAAGTATTTTCTGGGTCCATGTAATTTTTTTCGCTCATTCTATCAATTTCAATGACTAAAAGTAGTACTTTTGACTGAAGGAAACCACCCTATTACCATTTTTGCAAAGTTTCAAGTTTTTAGGGTTAATACTTTTTTGCTAGAGCTGTTGGCGTCAATACAAACTTTGAAAACGTGGTTATGAGAAAATCAAGAAGGAAAAGGTAAATTTTAGTTATGAGCAGTGCATTTGAGTTCTGTAAATTTTATCTAGTTTTCTCATCGATTTACCGATTTAAAAAAACCATTGCGAATTTAGAAAGATGAACACTGGGGCTCCCTAAATTTCTCAAAATCTCAAAACCGACTTTTTTCGAAAATTACGGTGTTCGTCTACCTTAACGATGTATTACCGTCTGTTCTTGGTCTGCTCAAAGGTATTTATTTACTAGTGGTACCCGCACGGCTTTGCCCGCAGTTGAAAATTAAAAGGTCATTCGGTTCGCCTGTATATTTACAAATAATGGATGACGAATTTCTCGCCAATTGGCTTCCCATTCCACGTCATGATAATTTCGTAATTTACTTGTCCATCTTATGATAATTTTGCTCCGGAAAGCGTTCTTAAAATTGAAATAGAAAAGGAACAAAACCGAATTTTCGAAAAATCGCTTCGAGGTGAGCACCCCCATGCTAGAAACTAACTTTGTGCCAAATTTCATGAAAATCGGCAGAACGGTCCAGGCGCTATGGGCGTCACAGACATCCTACAGACATCCAGACAGAGAGACTTTGAGCTTTATTATTAGTAAAGATAAAGAAGAAGATAATTTCGTATCTCGCCAATTGGCTTGTGCCCATGTTACGGTTCCACGTTATGATAATTTCGTAATTTACTCGTCCATCTTATGATAATTTTGTTCTTAAAATTGGAATAGAAAAAGAACAAAATCGAATTTTCGAAACATCGCTTCGAGGTGCACACCCCCATGCTACATACTAACTTTGTGCCAAATTTCATGAAAATCGGCCGAACTGTTTAGGCGCTATGCATCCAGACATCCAGACATCCTCCGGACAGAGAGACTTTCTGCTTTATTATTATTAAAGATTAGTCATCCTAGTCACCTTTGTGTATTTACTTATTTTTATTTTTTGAGCAATCACGATTGCTTATTGTTCTCACTTGACTGTTTTGATGTTCTATGATTTTATTTTCCCCCCGCCACCCTCTGCAGCATCACCGTCGACAGCCCGCCTCACGATGCTGCTCCCCCAGCGAAAACCGTCTCCAGGTTGCGTCCATATCCTACACTTACCCGCATACATACACACACGCACGTACACACACATACACTAACAGAAACGCATACACACACACACAAACACATACACACACAAACACATACACACACAAACACATACAGACACCTACACATACAGAATCACTCATACACACAACTACCCACACACTCATACCTGCACACAGACACAAGCACACATGCCTACACACATACATATACCCTCTGCACACAAACACACATAAACACACACGCCTACATACACACACACGCGTGATTGCGGAAAACATAATTTGAATTCAAGAGGTCAAAACTCAAATTATTTTTTGGTTTTAATAGCAACTGAAAAGTTTGTTGTTCAGTTATTTTTTGGCGTCCGAAAAAGAGTGTCGACGAATAAAATTTCTTCTGCTCGCCAGTGACGACAGGAAAAGTTCCCAATCTCGATCTTAGCAGGTATGAGGAAAAAAAAAGCGAAACTGCGATTCTCTCTGCTTCGATAAAATCTCAGCTGAAATCGAACAACTCGCAGGTCAGAGAGGCGCTGCGTTCAGGGCAGGCGCCACATGTCGAACACGACCAACTAATTATGAAGCCGTTAATGAAGTGCGAGTTAATGAGCGGGGGATCAGACGACATTAGCAAAGGACACCAGCTGTGTTGTTACTTTGGGTTTCCAAAATGGAGCCAATTGCATTTTGGTGCAGTGATCATCTCCTTCGTAACATTGACCCGTTTTTTGTTTCTCCACTACGTGTGCAGTTGATCGTGCACGCGTAGGATTTTTTTTTTTTTTTTTGAGCAATCACGATTGCTTATTGTTTTCATTTGACTGTTTTGATGTGCTATCATTTTATTTTTCCGCCAGCACCCTCTGCAGCATCACCGTCGACCGGCTCCTCACGATGCTGCTCCTACAGCGAAAGCCGTCTCCAGGTTGCATCCATGTCCTACACACACGCGCATACATACACAACTACACACACACAAATACATACACCTACGCACACACAAACACATACACACTCAAACACATACATACACACACACGCATACATACAGAAACCTACACATACATACAAACACCTACACACAACTACCCACACACTCATCACATTCATGCCTGCACACAGACACAAACACATATGCCTACACACATTCACATACCCCGCCCCCACGCACACACTCATGCCTGCACACAGACACACATCCCTACACACACATACACCCGACACACAAACACACATACCCCACACAGAAACATGCACGCCTACATACACACACACACTTGTGATTGCGAAAAACATAATTTGAATTCAAGATGTTAAAATTCAAAATATTTTTCTTTTTTTTTTATCAACAAAGGCTAAAATTACAAATCTTGGAATCCTTATCTTCACTAATAATAAAGCTGAAAGTCTCTCTGTCTGGATGTCCGGAGGATATCTGGATGTCTGTAGGATGTCTGGATCTCTGTGACGCGCATAGCGTCTAGACCTTCCGGCCGATTTTAATGAAATTTCCCACAAAGTTAGTTTGTAGCATGGGGGTGTGCACCTCGAAGCGATTTTTAGAAAATTCGATGGGGGTTCTTTTACTATTCCAATTTTAAGAACAAAACTATAAATGACGAAATTATCATAACGCGGAACCGTAACATGGGCACAAGTCAACTGGCGAGATACGAAATGATCATAACGTGGAACCGTAACATGGGTACAAGCCAATTGGCGAGAAAATTCACCATACAATATTTGTAAATATACAGGCGAACCAAAAGACCTTTAAATTTTTCTATTACGGGCAAAGCCGTGTGGGTACCACTAGTAATATATATAATAGGCTCAGTTAATATTATACTTTGGGTAATACCCGTATTATTATAATATATAGTATATGGGTATAATTTTATGGGTACATTACTTTGGGTTTCCAAAATGGAGCCAATTCCTTTTTCGTGCGGGGATTGCATTTCCAACATGAGATGAGCGACTAAAATTGCAAATCCTCATACATATAGTAGCGAATGATCGAATAACGCTGACGTCATCAACAATGAAACCTGTTATGATAATTTGCTCGGTAAAATGTTCTTAAAATTGGAATAGAAAAAGAACAAAAGCGAATTTTCGAAAAATTGCTTCGAGATGCGACAAACTCATTCTGTGCCAAATGTCATGAAAATCGGTCGAACGGTCTAGAAGCCATGCGCGTAACAGGCATCCAGATATCCTGATAGACAGGCATCCATAGACACAGACTTTCAGTTTTATTATTAACTAGTGGCACCCGCACGGCTTTGCCCGTAATAAAAAGAAATAAATTGTCTTTTGGTTAGCCTGTATATTTACAAATAATGTATGGTGAATTTTCTCGCCAATTGGCTTGTAACCATGTTGCGGTTCCACGCTATGATCATTTCGTATCTCGCCCATGGGCTTGTACCCATGTTATGGTTCCACGTTATGATCATTTCGTAATTTACTCTCCCGTCTTATGATAATTTTGTTCTTAAAATTGGAATAGAAAAAGAACCACATCGAATTTTCGAAACATCGCTTCAAGGTGCACACCCCCATGCTACAAACTAACTTTGTGCCACATTTCATGAAAATCGGCCGAACGATCTAGGCGCTATGCGCGTCACAGACATCCAGACATCCTCCGGACAGAGAGACTTTCAGCTTTATTATTAGTAACTAGTGATACCTGCACGGCTTCGCCCGTATAGAAAAATCAAAAGGTCTTTTGGTTCGCCTGCATAGTTACAAATAATGTATGGTGAATTTTCTCGCCAGTTGGCTTGTGCCCATGTTACGGTTCCACGCTATGATAATTTCGTATCGCGCCAATTGGCTTGTGCCCATGCTACGGTTCCACGTTATGATAATTCCGTAATTTACTCGTCCATCGTATGATATTTTTTTTTCTTAAAATTGGAATAGAAAAAGAACCACATCGAATTTTCGAAAAATCGCTTCGAGGTGCACATCCCCATGCTACATACTAACTTCGTGACAAATATTATGAAAATCGCCCGAACGGTTTAGGCGCTATGCGCGTCACAGACATCCTACAGACATCCAGACATCCTCCGGACAGAGAGACTTTCAGCTTTATTATTAGTAAAGATAAAGATTGTTGATGTGAAACGTACGATTTTACAGTGGTGGGATGGTAAAAGCATGAATTGAGCTATTATGGAAATAAAACGGGTTTTCTGCATCAGTTAATGCTGCCAATTCCTCTACAAAAATACTTTTGAAACCTGTTTTTTTAGCGAACATTTACGAGTAGGTCATTCATGCCGGAATGGGGGGGGGGGTGTCCTACACTGGAACTATATTTCGTTCAAAGGTCTAAAAACGTTAACTTAGAGCGTTTCTGAATTTAACAATTCGAGGACTGTGTAAACTTAGAAACGGATTCATGTTTGCTAATATTATCAAACTCGGGGACCCTTAAGGCTTACCGAAAGAAAGCCGTTGCGAAAAGATCATTAAACGACTAAAAGAGGCTCTGAAAAAAGCTGGTTTGCGTACCGGATTAAAAACCTGTTCTCGCAGCTCTGCATCGCGAAAATGAACCATTAAAATCTTTCAGCAAATTTCAAAATTAATTTATTTACCGTGTCGTCTCGCGTAAAGAATAAGTCGTCCATCAAATCCTCCTCCTCCTCACCTTTTCCTTTCAAAATCGTTTGACGTGATAGGTATCAAGTTGCTCCTACCGAAATTTGTTTTTCTCCCGGAAAAACGAAGCGTACTTTTTAAACAACCCGAGCGTGTTTTCTCCTCTTGCTCGGAAGATGAGGAGCACAGGAAAAACGAGCTGAAGTGTGTGTGCATCACGTGACTACCTTTTACTCCAATTTAATGTCATTTTCTCATTATTGGCAGTTTTAAGGGATCTAAGGACCCTTAACGTTCAAAATTTTCGACTTTCTGGAAAAAATATATGTTGTGCATATTTTAATTCTGAACAATTTGATACCTTATTTATTATCATACGCCAAAAACTTTTCAAGTTATTGTAAAAATGCGTAAACTTTCCCCATAGAGATTTATGTTAACAGCAGCTGTTTAAGCCTCTTTTTCTCAGGCGCCGGTTTCTTCGGTTTTCTCGTTTTGCGCGCATGATATCTCAAAAAGTTTCTTATATATTTCTGTAAAATTTTTCATACTTGTTTTTCTGGTTTATATTTATGACCTGAACCTAAATTTGTTTAATTTTTTTTAAATTGTTTATTTATTTTTTTAAATTTTACAAGTCATAATCAAAATTTTCCAAAATTTTGGGCAAAAAAAAAAATATATATTTTTTTTTATTACCTTTCATTTTTAGTTAAAATTTAGGTTCAGATCATAAATATATACCAGACAAACATGTATAAAAAGTTTTACGGAAATGTATAAGAAACTTTCTGAGATATCGTG
The DNA here is from genome assembly GCF_026930045.1 of Uloborus diversus. Classification (NCBI taxonomy): domain Eukaryota; kingdom Metazoa; phylum Arthropoda; class Arachnida; order Araneae; family Uloboridae; genus Uloborus; species Uloborus diversus. Next base: position 3,815,448 of record NC_072737.1, on the reverse strand, counting down.
CGCGCAAAACGAGAAAACCGAAGAAACCGGCGCCTGAGAAAAAGAGGCTTAAACAGCTGCTGTTAACATAAATCTCTATGGGGAAAGTTTACGCACTTTTACGATAACTTGAAAAGTTTTTGGCATATGGTAAAAAATAAGGTATCGAATTGTTCAGAATCAAATTATGCATAACATATATTTTTTCCAGAAAGTCGAAAGTTTTGAAGGTTAAGGGTCCTTAGACCCCTTAATATGATTCAATAGAGTTTACTCTCTAAATATCACCAACAATGGCCAAATTAAAACCAGATTTTAAAAAAAAAATTTAAAAATCGCCAAATTTGTCGCCAAGTTGGCGCCAAAAATTTGCGATCGAAAGATTGGCGGTATATCGCCAAGTGTCCGCCAGATTATAACACCACTTGAATTTACATCGAAATTAACAATGATTTCCCCCTAAAAAGGGACAAAAGTCCCCCCATAGGAACATCCGAATGCAACCAAAAGAGAAGGTGCACAACTAGACCCCACTAGAAGTCTATGTACCAAATTTTAACTTTCTAGGACATTCTGTTCTTGAGTTATGCGACATACATATACACATACATACATACGCACATACAAACGTCAAGAGAAAACTAGTTGTAATTAACTCGGGGATCGTCAAAATGGATATTTCGGGTGTCTGTACGTTCCTAGGCACATATCCACGTGTGGTTGGGTTGAAAACAAAAAAACTCAACATTCATTTGGGGGTGAGCAAAATGGAAAGGCCGATTTTTGGGTGAAAATTTTTTTGCGAATACAATACTTCCTTTTTTGTAAAAGGAAGTAAAAACAGGGCTACTGAGTAGGAGGCAAAATGACCGACTTTGACTCCAGAACTTCGATTTGAATATGCAGCTTTCTAGAGTCGCGGACTTGATGGAAAAATTACCAACTCTTATTTCAACTCTTAGAGTCTTCCACGTGACAAGTAAAACGAGTTTAAAACAGCTACCTCGCATATTTAGATAGAAAATGTCACAATGGTTTCCCAATGGCATCTTCAAACGGTGATGGCGCCCACACCAATGCTTGGAACTCCCCGAATCTCTCATTTAGTTAGCAGTTAGATACCGCCCCTAAACCAGGGCTAAGGCAGAACTACTTACAATGTACTGACATCAAGAGCACCCATATGCAAAATTTTAAGGGGGGTTGCTAAATTTTTTTTCCCATGGTTAAGCAGAATATTTTACCCATGGAAACCGATTTCAATACAGATTAGAGACATTAAAATTTTACATTTTCTATAACTTATTCATTAATGGCTGAAAAAGAAATTTTTGAACATTTTTGCAAAGAAAAAAGCATTAAAAGCAAATAAATTCTCATTTCTAAAGGGGTGAGCCCTCCCTTACCCACCTATATGGGCGCCCTTGACCGACATCCCAGTCATCCCGTCCAGAGACTGCAGTTCTGCTCTTGTCATGGACACATCAGTCTGGAACAGTGAATAACCGTGCTGGAGGCAGATGTCATTTCATTCAAGCTGGGAATGACGACGAACTGGTAGATATAGGAAATTTATCGGACCAGCGAAAGTCCACAGACATTGTGCGGTTCAACTCGTCAAAAGCAAAGCTTTGGTATTAAGCAGTTTTTGAATTTAATAGCCTGGCTGTCTGGGATTATATACGTGAAACCTGTGTAAGTTGACCACTTGCGGTGCACTATTTTAGTGGTCAACTTAAACAGGTGGTCAACTTATAGAGGTTGAAACATGGTATAGATCTAATTCTGTGCCTGAAAATAACGGTCAACTTAGAGAGGTGGTCAACTTACAAGGGTGGTCAACTTTACAGGTTTTACTGCATGTAGTTCTGTTTTAGGCCTGACTTAGGGACGGTAACTTGCTGCTTAATACCCAAGCATCGAATTCAATCCACGCGCTTAACCGCGCCACGTCTGCAGACTTTCGCTGGTGAAAAAAAAATTATTTTATCTACCAGTTTGTTGGCGCTCTCAGCTTCAATGAGATGACGTCTGCCTCCAGCTCGGTTATTCCCTATTCCAAAATGATGAGTCAATAACATAGACGAAACTGCACTCTGTGGAGGGTGGGGGTGAGGCCTTGTTGGCCTGTTCGGTAAGGCATCGGACTTGTGACTGGATGGTCCCGGGTTCGATCCTAGCCGGTCGAAGGTCCACCGTCTTCATTAATGGTGACTGGGGGACGTTAAATATGGTCATGGTCACAAGGTCCTCCAGGTGAAACGATGCCTCTGGGGGTGCTGAACCAGGGATTGCTCATTTTCTGCTCTGGATCAAAAAAACTAGAACTGTCTTCAGGGTCCTATTCAGTTGATAGAAACAAAAACGGTGGTAGGCACGGGGGAGTTTGGAGTGAAAGTCTCTGGATGGGATAACTCGTCTCTCTGGTGTATTGCATGTAGTCTCTTTAAGGTGACTAGACTTCACTCACCAATAGCGTTGTTTCTATAATGACCACAGGTGTGGTAATAGAGTTTGGTCTCAATTCAACCCAACCGACCCAATCACTAAACTCTCGAAAACCAAATCCTTTTTACTTCCTTTTACAAAAAAGGAAGTATTGCATTCGCGAAAAAATTTTTACTCAAAAATCGACCTTCATTTCCATTTTGCTCACCCCCAAATGAATGTTGAGTTTATTTTTCAACCCGACCACACGTGAATATGTGCCTAGGAACGTACAGACACCCGAAATATCCATTTTGATGGTCCTCGAGTTAATTACAACGCGTTTTCTCGTGACGTCTGTATGTACGTATGTATGTGCGTATGTGTGTATGTACATCGCATAACTCAAGAACGGAATGGCCTAGAAAGTTGAAATTTGGTGCGTAGACTCCTAGTGGGGTCTAGTTGTGCACCTTTCTTTTTGGATGCATTCGGATGCTCCAAAGGGGGACTTTTGCCCCTTTTTTTTGGGAGGGGGGAATCTTTGTTAATTTCGATGTAAACTCAAGAGGTGTTACAATTTGGCGGACACTTGGCGATAGATCGCCAGACTTTTGGTCGCCAAGTTTTGTCGCCAACTTGGCGACACATTTGGCGATTTTTTTAATTTTAAATTTGGTTTCAATTTGACCACTGTTGGTGATATTTAGAGAGTAAACAATTGAACCACATTAAAACTGCCAATAATAAGAAAATGACATTAAATTGGAGTAAAAGGAAGTCATGTGATGCACAAATCAGCTCGTTTTTTTTTTCTACCGAATGTTTGTTTTGCGAACCTGAAAAATTTCAATCTCAGCCGAAGAACGCCTCGTCCGAGCTGACGGCATTCTATTTTAAGAACAGGTGATTCTACACTCAGGTGTTTCCTCCGGGACCTCTCTCGTGACGTCACGCACATCCATGGCAACTCTCATCCGTGCAAGCGTGAATATCGCAGAAACTTATTCATTTTTTCGTTGTTGAAGAAGTTCGCTTTCGATTTAAATTTCGATCATCTGCACTTATTTGGTGACCGATTTCATCGGCATGTAGGTGCTGATATTCGCTGTCTAGTGTCGACATCTACACGTTTTCGAGCTTTCAAAGTATATATATATTAATATAATTATAGGTTAAATTTTAATATATACAATCGAATCTCGATAAATTGAAGTTTATACCTCGAATATTCCTTTAACTCGAAGTTTTTACTGGGTCCCAAACTCTTGAGACTGTTGTGGAAACTTCCCATAACTAGAACTACCAGTAACTCGAACGTTTTAGCGGGTCAATTGGGACTTCGAGTTATCGAGAGTTGAATATATTTCAATATATATTATATGTTTTAATATAGATTATATATTAAAACCCCTCCTGACGGACTCCCTTCAAATGTGGACACGCCTCTTATGCAGACAGTTTTAATTACCTGGCAGCAATGTATTGAGTCTTATGCATTAGAAACCTTAGAATCTCGTGGGGAGACACTCAAATATGGACACGGACACTGTTTTGGAAGTCATTTACACGGATATATCCTAAATAACTTCCGGAATTAAAGAAATAAATTTCTAGAATTAAATAATTAAACAGTGGAAAGTTTTTTCATTTTATAAAGTTGATTACCTGGCAGCAATGTATTGAGTCTTATGCATTAGAAACCTTAGAATCTCGTGGGGAGACACTCAAATATGGACACGGACACTGTTTTGGAAGTCATTTACACGGATATATCCTAAATAACTTCCGGATATAAAGAAATAAATTTCTAGAATTAAATAATTAAACAGTGGAAAGTTTTTTCATTTTATAAAGTTGATGAAATCAACTTTATAGCTCTGCAGGGCGATTACACGAAAAGTGGTCCTGATACACCCAAAAAAAAGTTTCACATAATTAAGAAACAAACTTTATTTTTTGACAAAAAATATCTACCCTTTTCAATTACCAGTATCAGTTTTGAGTTTGAAATATTTTTATATCAGATTTTAGCCTTCCTTGATAACATTTAGACGATGTAAAAACAAAATGCATTGTTAGTGAAATGAAAGTTAGAGCCATTTTTTACTTAATCATCATTTTTTTCGGAAAAAACTATCATATATCATCAACACAGATGTTTTACTATAATTATGTCTCAATTTTTTAATAAAGACTTTTGATAAGTTTTCAGACTCCCAAAATATGCAGGTCACTTTTTATTTGTCACACACGTAACGCAAAAGGTACTACAGTTGTACTCCAAGGTCTATTTGGGGGACTAGAAGAAAAATATCTCATATCCATAAACTTGATACAAAATACCTGTAACCGGACTTTCACCTTCAAATATTCGATAAAAAAATTTTCACGAAGATTTGTGGAAAACCTGACACACGTAACGCTCCTGAATTGTTTTCACTATAAAATCATTTTTACGTACGATTTTTACGGAAAAAATTACTTTGAATAACTCACTAAAATTATTGTGTGCTGGGACCTAAACCAAGACTCAACGAGTGTTACAATAAATGAATAATAATAATAAAAATATTAAACAAATAAATAAGTAAGAATTTTTTATTGCATACCCAAAGACAAACTTAAACTAAATATTCGCAATCTGCAGACTATAATATTAAAAGTATAATGTCCTATCTATCGAAAATTGCACCAATAATTTTTGATAATTTTCGGTTTTTGAGAAGAGAAGTGAATCAATTCTACAGATTGTTTAAAACATTCCAAATAGTTTTCATTCCCATAAGTAACTGTTAGAAATTCATGATAGTTTATATATAAGCTTGACATTATTATTTAATTCGTAAACAAATAAAAATTTATTCATTCTATATTTTGTGAATATATCTTTACAGTTTAAGTATTTACTGGCTGCGTTGCCAAGGCTAAAAAAAAATGTGTAAAATTTCTCGTCAATGTGCAGAAAAGAGCAATTTTATGACTCAAAGTTTAAATTCAGACGCCTTAGGCTTTTGATTCAAAAAATATTATCATTGTTAATAATAGGCCACACTATCCGATTTCACGGATTTTCAGGCAAAAACGCTTGAGGGGGGGCCTACCCGCCATAAAATTCCCCTATGTGAATTCTTGAGCATCAAAGGACCTCTGTGCAAAATTTGAGAAATATCCGTTTTCCGACATTTTGCCGGAGCGTCGCGTTACTTTGACATTTTATTCTGCACTAGCTGCGTTGCCCGGCTTTGCCCGGTCTATTTTGAAAACAAAAATTGCGTCGAGTGACGTATATTCAACAATCAGGCATAAATAAAAGAAAAAAAAATCATCATGCAAAATTTCCCCTCCAAGCAATGACGACAGATATTAAAATACTTTAAAGAATTAAAATAAAATGAGAAAGATGGATTTTAAAGGCGTAACCATGGAAACACAAAATAAAATAAGTTCAAGAATTGAAAATGAGAAAGATGAAAATAAACAATGGATTCAAAAAGCGTTACCGTGGAAACGCAAAATAAAATGGATGAAAACTTGAATAGAGAACAGATTTTTGAACTTCATTTAATTCGCTTGTAACTTTTTTTCTAATGGAGATAGAGGGTTAAACTTCCGACCATAGGTCGAGTTAGATCTGGAGTAAAAAAGGTAGCTCTTTTCAGTGGTGTCAAAACGAAAACTGTAGGACAATTCCTTCACTTTTTATTTAATAAATTTTATGAAGAAAGTAGTGCCTAAATTTCAGCTAAGCCTAAACAAATTCAAGCTAAAAACGTAAATAACTCCCGCCGCAATTAAGTTAGAGCGTTGGAACAAATTGCGTAGAACGCGGAAAATTCTTCCCTTTCCAACGATATATAATATTACTAATTGCGAGTGATTTTTCACCCCCATATTCGGGAATGTATGTGAAAATTGGGCCTAAATTGCAATAAAAAACGAACTATTCATCGAATTGTTTTCGAACTGGTCTGCAAATCTTCTCAGGACTTAAAGGAATAAACTGAAAATTTCAACAAAATCGGCCAGGTAGTTCTCTAGTTTTGCGAGTTCAAACAAACAGACGCTTTTTGGAGACATGCACTGATTTGTTTTGTATCACAAAGCAGTGCGTACCAAATCTTGAACAATACAAGAAGTTTGTTCAATTGTGTGTGTATTACTGTTTTGCGATAATGAATGGTTGGTGTTTATTTTCTTTTTATCAATGATCATCGTCTACAACCCTCCATTCCCTTTTCTGTCAAAGATCTCATCCCCACAAACTTACAATACATTCGACCTTTTTTAATTTACAACCAAGTATTCACTAGAAAATATTTATATGGCAGAATAACGTTTGCTGGTTGTAAACGTAAAAAAAAAATAAAGAAAGTGAACCAGGGACATACTTTCTCAATATATATTTCCAATTTATATTGATTGTATATTCATGAGTATGTTTGTACTGTTTTTGTTTCTAGCAGCTTTGCGCTCGCACACTTTAGTGTTTATTCTTTCATTTTTCTTACAATTTTTTTGAATTTATATTTAAAATGTATCTCACGTTATATATATATATATACAGAATTTTGGAACTAACAGTTTTTTTTTTTCTTTTTTCGAATGAATCACTAAATAATTTTACACTAACCCCTCTAATTCTTGGCAATTTTTTCATCTTCCTTTCAAGCTAAGCTTGTAACCATTTGTTTCAATTTCATTGGCTCTCGAAAAAGAAAATATTAAAAAATACCTCGATCTCAAAAAAGGTTCGCTTCGCCTGAAAGAGTTAACGATAATGAGGCTTGTCAAGATCCGCGCACTAAAGACCGCGGAGACGAAGAAGAAGAAGAAGAAGCGGAGATCCGCATCGATTTCGGTACGCGGATCATTTATTTATTCCCTCGATTGGAAGTAACGCACATTTCGGAATCCTAATTATCTGCCACCAGGAGTCTAAAATGTTTCAAATCGCCAAATTAGAATTCCGAGGTATTTTCATCGGGCGACCCTCGCGGGGGTTGAGTTGCAGGCCTCCTGGAGAGGGGGAAAATCGTTCGCTCAGCATTTTGAAGAACATGCTCGCAAGAGCATTTAAGAGGCTGCATCGTTACCCTCCAATGGAGAAGGGGGGGGGGGCGAATTGTTTGGTATTCAGCGGTTGACTGTTGGAGACTATTAAGAGAATAAATGAGTGAAAAATAGGTAGCGGAAATGAAACAGCGAGTATCTGTCAATACTTCTTGTTTGGCCGAAAAATAAGATATTTTTAAATCATTTCTTCAAGACTCTTGAGTGCTTGGTTGAAAGAGTTTTTTCTGTACGCGTATTTATGGTCATTTTCAAAAAATGTTACAAGCTGCCAATTTTTGAAATTCAATGTGCTCCATGTACTTTTATTTGTTAGAATAAAATGAGTCATCAATTCTTCGTCTAATAATGATAACGGTGAACTAAATGCGAAGTCAAAGTTGAATAAACAAAACGAGTCAACACAAAGTACAAAGTCACTCTCTTACAATATTTTAATGACAAAGTGTGTACGTTTAAATCATTTCAGGATCAGTGGACATTCAGGATCAGATCATCATCAGGATCAGTGTTAGGGCCTGTTTTGTTCATTGTTTTTATGAACGATATTTATAAAAATATTTCTGGGAACATGAATTGTTTTGCTGATGATGTCAAGGTTATGGGGAGTGTAGAAAATGAAGAACAAGTGAATCAGCTGCAAGAGGATCTAGATCATATTAAGGAGTGGGGCTGATAATGTTGGGAAATGTCAAGTGCTACATTTAGGGCATGGAAATAAGTGTACAAGTTATTATTTGTAAGGTTGAGTCATTAGTCAGGCAGAAAATGTTACTGATCTGGGCGTCCTAATAAGTCAGGATTTAAAGTTCAGTCAACAGTGCAGCATAGCTAGTAACAAAGCCAATAAGGTGCTTGGGTTTATCAATAGATCTATTTCAAAGAAATCTAAAGAAGTTCTTCTGTCCTTATATAGAAGTTTGGTAAGACCTCATTTGGAGTATGCTGTTCAGTTTTGGTCTCCTTATCTTAAGAAAGATATTAATGTAATGGAAAGGGTTCAAAGGTGGGCTACAAGGTTAATAAATGGACATTTAGACTATGATTCCAGGCTTAGAAGGCTAAAAATGTACAGTCTTGAGCAAAGAAGAGACCGAGGGGACATGATTCAGTTGTTTAAATTTAATAAAATGAAAGATGTTACGGGGCTAAAGTTTAGCACTGAAAACAGGTCAAGGGGTCATTGTTTTAAGCTATTTAAATCTCAGGCTAACATGGATATTAGGAAAAATTATTGTTATAGCAGGGTAGAGGAATCTTGGAACAGCTTACCGGAAGAGGTGGTCATGAGCAAGGGAGTGGATGGTTTTAAGAGGGCCATTGATCTTCACTGGGGATTGTAAATGGACTAGGACCATTCTAGGTGGGCCCAGAGCCTGTTGCTGGTCGTCACTTTTGTATTTGTATTTGTAAATCGTTTCCTTCATTGAGAGATAATTGAGCATTGAAAAACAATGATCCACTGCTACGTATGAAAATGATTTTCAAAACAGAGTGGAGAAATTGGGTGGCAATAAAATCGACAGTGTTCTTCGTAATTAGCATTGAAGGAAATTTAGTTGTACACTACTAAAACAGTGTAAGCGTCAGAATGAATATAATACATAAAAGTAGTGCTTTAAAATTAGATAAAAAGTTTCAAAGTTAAAGAAACGAGCTGATGTGTGCATCACATGACTTCCTTTTACTCCAATTTAATGTCATTTCTCCATTATTGGCAATTGTAATGTGATTCAATTGTTTACTCTCTTTAAATCACCAACAGTGGCCGAATTGAAACCAGATTTTAAAAAAAAAAGAAAAAAAATCGCCAAATTTGTCGCCGAGTTGGCGACAAAACTTGGCGACCAAATGACTGGCGATATATCGCCAAATATCCGACAAATTATATCACTACTTGAGTCTACATCGAAATTAACCCAAATTAATTCCCCCCAAAAAAGGGTAAAAGACCCCCTTAGGAACATCCGAATGCAACCAAAAGGGAAGGTGCTCAACTAGATCCTACTAGGAGCCTACGTACCAAATTTAAACTTTCTCGGACATACCGTTTTTGAGCTATGCGAGATACATACACACATACATACGGACGTCACGAGAAAATTCGTTGTAATTAACTCGGGGGTCGTCAAAATGGATATTTCGGGTTTCAGTACGTTCCTATAGGCATATATCCACGTGTGATGGGGTCAAATAGAAAACTCAACATTCCTTCGGGGATGAGAAGAATGGAAATTAAGGCCGATTTTTGAGTGAAAATCTTTTCGCGAATACATTACTTCCTTTTTGTAAAAGGAAGTAAAAAGGGAAATATGTATTTTTTTTTCAAACATCGAATTCGTAAATGTAGTATTTTTAGAAAACGAACCTACTTTCCCATTTATAGACCTGTTACATAGACTAAGAGGAGAAAAGAAAAGAGAAGTAAGTCAATACTTGTTCAAAGTTTTTACAGCCTAGTGAGGGCAACTTGACATTTGTATCCATAGAAATTCTCACCAAATTGATGTCATTGACTTACAGAAAACCCTGTTATTTCTTAAAATAGTTAAAATAAAAATCATCCCTTTTCTTCCTGCCATCTTTGATTTAATACTCATAAAGCTTTTTTGGAATCGATAACTATAATCGTCATCATTGTTTCTCGATATATTTCACTCCCATAAATTAATATCACTCCTCCAAAAATTATCAAGGAGTATTTTCAATGCATTACCTTTTTCATGCCGTAATCTTTACTAATAATAAAGCTGAAAGTCTCTCTGTCTGGATGTCTGGATGACTGGATCTTTGTGACGCGCATAGCGCCTAGACCGTTCGGCCGATTTTCATGAAATGTGGCACAAAGTTAGTTTGTAGCATGGGGGTGTGCACCTCGAAGCGATTTTTTCGAAAATTCGATTCGGTTCCTTTTCTGTTCCAATTTTAAGAACAAAAATATCATGAGACGGACGAGTAAATTACGGAATTATCATAACGTGGAACCGTAACATGGGTACAAGCCAATTGGCGAGAAAATTCGCCGTACATTATTTGTAAACATACAGGCGATCCAAAATACCTTTTAATTTTTCTACTACGGGCAAAGCCGTGCGGGTACCACTAGTTTCTCAATAAACTCATAGATCGCGAATACAGGTTTAAAATAATGCGCATTTCCTGGGAGAAATACATTTATTGATCGTACTTGTACAAATGTTTAAAGTTCTTCAAAATACTGTCCTTCTGAATCAATACGCTTTCGCTTTGTGTTTTAAATGAAATTTAGCATCGCAGAAAATGGGGGAGGGGAGCAGTGGAATTGTTTAAACATTACATTTGAACGGTTTATTATTCTTACTAGTGGTACCCGCACGGCTTTGCCCGTAGTAGAAAAATTAAAAGGTCTTTTGGTTCGCCAGCATATTTACAAATAATGTATGCTGAATTTTCTCGCCAGTTGGCTTGTACCCATGTTACGGCTCCACGTTATGATAATTTCGTATCTCGCCAATTGGCTTGTGCCCATGTTACGCTTCCACGTTATGATAATTTCGTAAATAATGTATGGTGAATTTTCTCGCCAATTGGCTTGTACCCATGTTACAGTTCCACGTTATAATAATTTCGTATCTCACCAATTGGTTCGTGCCCATGTTACGGTTCCACGTTATGATAATTTCGTAAATAATGTATGGTGAGTTTTCTCGCCAATTGGCTTGCACCCATGTTACAGTTCCACGTTATAATAATTTCGTATCTCGCCAATTGGTTCGTGCCCATGTTACGGTTCCACGTTATGATAATTTCGTAAATAATGTATGGTGAGTTTTCTCGCCAATTGGCTTGCACCCATGTTACAGTTCCACGTTATAATAATTTCGTATCTCGCCAATTGGTTCGTGCCCATGTTACGGTTCCACGTTATGATAATTTCGTAAATAATGTATGGTGAATTTTCTCGCCAGTTGGCTTGTACCCATGTTACGGCTCCACGTTATGATAATTTCGTATCTCGACAATTGGCTTGTACCCATGTTACGGCTCCACGTTATGATAATTTCGTATCTCGCCAATTGGCTCATGCCTATTTTACGGCTCCACGTTATGACAATTTCGTAATTTACTCGTCCATCTTATGATCGTTTTGTTCTTAAAATTGGAGTAGAAATAGAACCACATCGAATTTTCGAAACATCGCTTCGAGGTGCACACCCCCATGCTACAAACTAACTTTGTGCCAAATTTCATGATAATCGGCCGAATGGTCTAGGCGTTATGCGCGTCACAGAGATCCAGTCATCCAGACATCCAGACAGAGAGACTTTCAGCTTTATTATTAGTAAAGAATACAAAACGCACCATAAACCTTCAGAGTGGAAATAACAAACATTTCTTCTGTCCCTGCCATCTTTGATTTAATTCTTGGAAAGTGAAATTGACCACTATCATCGCCATCATTGCTACCCAATATTTTACTCTTATAAATCAAAATCACTCCTCTAAAAAATATAAAGGAGTATTTTGAAGTCCTGAAGAAAAAAAAAAGGAAAAAACAAAATCTAATATATATCTCTGCCCGACAAAACATTTCAAACCACCGGTAAAAGCCAACGATAATAAGGCTTGTCAGAACCAACCGAATATAGAAGCTCAGACGGAACAAAATAAAAGGTAACTGTTCCGACGATAGAATCATTCGAAGCTATTTACTCGTTCCATTCGGAATGGAATGTCCATGCCGAGAGTCCAATTATTCGAGACGACTACAGAAGCCGTGTAGAATGCTCGGAATGTCAAATGAGGAATAGGATGCATTTTTCCCGCTCTTTAAGGGGGAGGAGTAGTTATGAGCAACGGCGGGAAGATTAGAGAGGGGAGAACTGGGTGATGGTCATTCCAAGCTCGTCAGCTTGCGAGATCGAGATTTTGGCTCACGTGATTGGTTGTGACGTAGAAACGTCGCCAAGTAGCATTTTAATCTACTCGAACTTAGCTTGCGGCTAGGTTCGAGTAGATTAGAATACTACTTTGCGACGTTTCTAGGTCATAACCAGTCACGTGAGCGAAAATCTCGATCTCGCAAGCTGACGAGCTTGGAATAACCGCCCAGAAGATTTCTCTGCCGAAATCATCGAAACGTTAACTCATCGATAAGTAGTGTTACTCGGAGCGGTAGCGGCCGATTAATCGCTGAAGTTAGCTCAGTCCATGGTCCCACTAGAAGGCGCTGGGGCTTAGCATTGCTTGCCAATTTATGACTTTTCTGTGTTAAACTGATGCAGCTCATACATCCACCAATCAACGTCAACGTTTCAAAGTTTCCTTATTTTTGATTGGACGTCGCCCATTTTGACCGCAAGAGGCGCCACAGAGAACCCCTGCATCCACCAATCAAAGTCAACGTTTCAAAGTTTGTTAATTTTTGATTGGACGTCACCCATTTTGACCGCAAGAGGCGCCACAGGGAACCCCTGCATCCACCAATCGATGGCAACGTAATGGAAACAGGGGTTACCTGTAGCGCTCTCTTTGTTGCCATGAGTTTCAGCGATTGTCACGGCCTATAAGAATTAAGTGGGCCGTGCTCAGTGTCATTCAGGGCCTGGTTACTGAATAGGCCAACTAGGCCGCCACGGCCCCTAGCCCTCTCGTTTTGGGGATGGATAACATTGCTTTACCCAAAAGGCTAAAATTTAAATGTTTGGCAGCCCCCCCCCCCGAAAAATGGCGCCCAGATACCTGAATTGGGCGCTGGTCTTATTTTACCCCCCCCCCCCCCTCCCCTTTTTTTTTCACCCGGAAACTTTTTTTCTATGTTCTACACAAATTAAAGCAAAACTCACTATTGCTGCAAATATTATTTCCAAAACTGGATCGGTAGAGTTTAGATCAATGATTATTCTTCCTATCTCCTGCAACTCTACTGCTAGTAGCTGAATCAAATTTATCGTTTCACAGAATTAACAAAATGTTACACGAGCCTGCTTAATGGAATGGCCAATTTTTCATAAAAAAGTGCTCTAATAAGCGTGATATTCCATTAAACAGGATTAAATTAATCGACATAAACGGTTTGATACATCGAAAATGTATTACATTCAGCGGGATATTCTTTTAACTGATATTCTAATGAGCAGGCTTGACTACATCATGACCAAGTTCGATTGATTCCCACCATTAAAACTAGCTCCGAGTTTATGAAATCCCACTTAGCCTCATTTTTTGAAACATATCCAAAACTTCGTTCTTGAGTAAGTTCTAATGCCTAAATTCTCTTTGAAAACGCTTGCAATTGCAAAAGTATTTTTCAACCAGTTTTCAGGTATTTAAGGAACCCTGAAAATTTTGAGGGGAAGTTGAAGTTTCCCGAGCATTTCCAGTAATCAGGTTCTGTTTAAACATAAGTTCTTTCGAGTTTCAAAGCGTTAGTAAGAAACTAATACGAAAACATTTAAATATATTAAGAAAAAAAACATTAAAAAAAATAATAATCAGTCTTGAAAATAAACAATCTTTGCTGATTTCAGAAAAGTCGAAATTATAAATAAAAATTAGAAAACCACTTCGCTGGAGAAATTATAGCATCAAAAATCATTATAATTGATCGGCTAACGATTAATCAGTAATTGGCCGATTATATCTCGAGACGAATAATCGACCATTTTATTTATCAGCGCAACCCTACTATTTTCATCCCAACAACTATTTTCGAAATTCACTTCCATGAGTGCAGCAATGGCTTCAAACCGTCCATTAAAAATCATAGTTGTCATAGTGTCAGCCATAGATGGCAAAACCGGTCTGCATGGATCGCGATTCATTCTAAGCCCGGGGCGGCCAAGTTCTATTTCGTTCTATTTCGAGTTCACGTTGAGAAACGCAGCGCCATTTCCATCTCAATCGAGAATCATCTTTTCTTCACACCCCACGTACAAAAAAAAAAAAGAATAAAAAGCGGACGATCGCGTCGACAAAAATCCGGGAAAATGTCGACTCGGATTCAAAGACGAGACGGAAAACGTGCAAATAGGAAGAGAGAAAAATTGCAGATCAGACGAATATTTTTATCCGTGTTTTTGGAAGTAGAGCTTCAACCATTTTTCCATATTTTTCTACAGGAATTTTTCCATGTTTTTCGGGGTTTAAGAAATAGAGTAAACTATCGATTTACCGGCGCCGTCGGACATGCCTCGACCCGGATAAACGAATTGTCCGCATCAATCGATTTGTGCACATTTTAATTAAAAAAGTCTCAAAAATGATATAAAATGTATTTTCGAATAAGACATAATGGGGTAGTTTCCTAAAATTTAAAAGTATTTTTTTCCCAAAGAGCATGTTTAGAAACGTAGGATCTGATCATTTTTTTTAAAAATTGCTTAAGTTTAATATTTTTAAAAAATACTTAAATGGGTGCGCTCTCATTGTTTATATTTCTGCCGATGACATAAAAAATGATGAAATGCCATTCAGTGTTGCCATTCACAGAGCAAAATATTTAATTCAAATCTTAACTCACGTGTATTGGCAACGATAGGGTTCATAACAAGCATAGAGCGCAATGTTTAATTCGCTTTTTGATTATCACAACGTGGAAACGTGGTAGAAAAATGCAGCAAGGTGCATCATTTGTGACGTCATCAAGACCACGCCTTGCTTGAAATAATCGGACATTTTAAAAAATTAATTAAAAAATAACTGTTGGGAAAATGAAAGTATTTTCTGGGCCAATGTTATTACTTTTGCTTATTCTATCAATTTCAGTGACTAAAAGTCGAACTTTTGACTGAAGGAAACAACCCCATTGTACCCAAAATAAATGAAACAAAATAATCTTTACTAATAATAAAGCTGAAAGTCTCTCTGTCCGGAGGATGTCTGGATGTCTGTAGGATGTGTGGATCTCTGTGACGCGCATAGCGCCTAGACCGTTCGGCCGATTTTCATGAAATTTGCCACAAAGTTAGTTTAGAGCATGGGGGTGCGCACCTCGAAGCGATTTTTCGAAAATTCGATGTGGTTCTTTTTCTATTCAAATTTTAAAAACAAAACTATCATAAGATGGACCAGTAAATTACGAAATTATCATAACGCGGAACCGTAACATGGGCACAAGCCAATGGGCGAGATACGAAATTATCATAACGTATAACCGTAACATGGATACAAGCCAATTGGCGAGAAAATTCACCATACATTTGTAAATATACAGGCAAACCAAAAGACCTTTTAATTTTTCTATAACGGGCAAAGCCGTGCGGGTACCACTAGTTATTTTATAAAGTAAGATATTTTAATGTGCTTCAAGATTTATTACTACAGAATAGATATTTGCACCTCACATTATTGTTTTGGGATAAACAACTGAGCCGCCTGCCTTGTCTAGTGGTCAAAGAAGTCTGACTGCGACAGGTAGATCCGGGTTCGAATCCCGACTCGGGCATGGACGTACTTTCTCTCTCCTGTCCTCGTCCTTTCTTTGTGTGAATAAGTTGCTGTGCTGTGAATGGTTGCCTACCCTATAAACGGGTCCTTATGGCATGCGTGTACTGTGGAAGTCGGACTTCACGCCTAATGACGGTACAGTTGGAAAAGTGAAGTTGCTCACTCCAAATTGCCAGCCTGACCGGCACATGACATCAACAAATGTGTAGCTGTTCCTTTTACAATGAAGTCCACTCTGCGAATTTCGTGGCTTTTTTTTTTTTTTTTTTTGCACATGTTCCTTCTCCCTCTTGTTTTAAATAGCTTAGTGACATTTTTCAGGCCACCCCAAGTGATTTGAACCCGGTTGTGCTACTTGGGTTTCGTTAAATACAGGGAGGTCCAAAAGTAACGTCCCCCTACATATACGAAGTCCTAGCAGCAAAAGAAAGTGTGGGAATGTGCGTACTTTATAACATGGCAGAAGATGATGGGAAAAAATAGAAAGAAATCGGGAAACATTCAAGATGAAAGTGGAATTTGGGTTAAAAAATGATAAATAAGGCACAAATTGCAAGAAAATCATAATAAAAGCCGAATACGGGAAAAAATTAAATTGGTCCTAAGCAGAGTTCGGGTAAAAATTACAAGTAAGTCGGGTAACATCCATGATAAAAGCGGAATTTGGGTTGAGAAATAATAAATAAGGCATAAATTGACGGGAAATCATAATAAATGCCGAATCCGGTTAAAAATTTAATAATTCTGGTAACATCCATGTTGAATGCGGAATTTCGGTAAACATCATTAATAAGGCGGAAATTGCAGAAAAATCATTATAAAACCCGAATTTCGGTAAAAATTACGAATACATCAGATAACATTCATGACAAAAGCGGACTTTGGGTAAAAATTATAAACGAGGTCTAAAATTGGTAAAAATTATAATAAAAGCAGATTTCAAAAAGAAGTTGCAAATAAATCAATTTAAAAAATTCATAATGAAAGCGGAATTCAAATAAAAATTACAGGAAAATAAAATGAACATTGTCAGAAAAGCAGCCTTTGCTCATTCCTGAAAAATGCATTAAAATCTGTTGCATTTAGGCCGGCAACAAGTGGGGGCGCATTTGAAATATGCGATTAAGATTCCTTATTTATTCTCCGGTATTTCTCCGCACAATGTAATGCATATCGACGCGTCAAACGGGGCGTAGGGTGAAGGGGGATGGCTTTCCAATACGGCACGTCCCTTCCCATCAGCTAAGGATGGGGCAGAGAAATGAGGCGGGAATGCGAGGGCCATTATCGATATCGAATGAAGAGAAGAGGGGGCTTTCCACGCACCATCTGCATGAGGCCTCATTCGAAGAAGACAAGATTGTTGGAGACGCTAATAACGGAAGGACTTGGACGTGGGAGTTGTACAAATCTACTAAATTGTACGAACACACACTATATATATATATATATATATATATATACTGTAAAACCTGTGTATAAC
The DNA here is from genome assembly GCF_026930045.1 of Uloborus diversus. Lineage (NCBI taxonomy): Eukaryota > Metazoa > Arthropoda > Arachnida > Araneae > Uloboridae > Uloborus > Uloborus diversus. Next base: position 3,798,059 of record NC_072737.1, on the reverse strand, counting down.
GATACTGTCTATAATAAGATATATACTTGTATTATATATATCCTGTATTATATATATACAGGGTGTCCCAAAAGGTCGTTTACAAACTTAACATGCTGGTCTGTCATATCATGATGAACAAGATTTACATAGGAACATGTGTTCCCAAACGCAATGCTGGCGCACTACATGCACACAAAGTCAGACACTAACAGATGCACAACATGTCGCATATCTATTACAAAAAGACAGTTTTGCACAACATTTTAATTTTGAAGGAAAGCTTAAAGCAGTTGATAAAATTTCCGTCCTGTCAGCTCTCATAATCACGTTACAACGACAACGCAGCGATCGGTGAAATCTTGTCCGAATGGATCGTTATTACAACGGTCGGTACTTTGCCGTTGCGACGCGTGTATGACAGCTAAAGGCAGCAAATTTCAACAACAGCTATAAGCCTTCCTTGAAAACTAAAATGTTGCGTAACATCGTCTTTGTGTAATAAATATGCGACATGTTGTGCATCCTTTAGTGTCTGACTTTGTGTGTATGTAGTGTGCCAGCATTGTATTTTCGAACTTATGTTACTATGTAAATCTTGTTCATCATGATATGACAGACCAGCATGTTAAGTTTGTAAACGACCTTTTGGGACACCCTGTAGATGTATACTTGAAATGGCAAAAATGTTCAAAATCAGATACAGAGTTAAGATATTGAAAGTTTGAAGCAAAAATAAAAATTGAGCCAAAAAATACAAAAATTTTAATTTTTATACAAGCCGCAATTCCCCTAACTTATATTTAGGGAAATAATATCCATTGAAAAATAACTCCAAAGCAAAAAGTTTTAAATTAGTACGACCAATATCCACCGAGATATAAAACGCAACGTTTTGTGACTTCTACCACTTTTCACTCGCCGTCAATAGCACCTTTTTGGGGGAAAATATAGCGATTAACATGCGTCAAAATGATATGTGTGCACAGAGTGGTTTTTCAAATTGTTCGAGGTTTTGTCGTGTGTTTTTGCGTATCACGGTATAACCTTTGCATTTATTTTTGAATATCAATGAAAAATATAAATACCTTGTTTTTCTTACTTTGACGACACCTGTCATTCTTCTGAAAGGGCGGTAAGTTAAAATCTCCTCTTCTGTATGGTCCCTTAAAACTTTAAACTGGAATGTCTCCATGAATTTTGGTCGCACAAATGTCAAGTTTTTTGTGTCAGTAATAGTTTTCAATGGAGATTATTTCTCTAAATACAAGTTAGGGGCCGTATAAAAAGTTAAATTTTGTATTCTTTGACTCATTTTTATTTTTGCTTCAAACGTTCAATATCTTAATAAATATACCTCGCACAGGTAGAATGAATGGAACGAAGGGAACATATCTGAAAAATTGCTTTTTTAAAAGTGCCTTTAACGCACCTAACACAGTTGAGCTGACCCTTATTATTCTAGTGCTAATAGTCACCGGCAGATAGCAATAGGGAAGTTTTCGATTTTTCAATTGTATTTTTATATGATAGAGTAACATGTATGAACATTATAGGTGAAAAAAATTTTGCGATACGATAAGTAGTTTTTTTTTAAAATTAATTTTTAAAGTTCAAGCGCCTGTGACATCATATGTCACAGGAAGTGACATCATGCGCTCTTCCGATAGAGGAGAAGCCGAAGGTATACGCATTCGATTTCGAAGACGAAACGTAAAAGGCTTATCTCCTCGCATTTAACTCCTCGCGTTTCTGGAACATTAAACCTATCATCCTCTCGGAAATATTCGAATATCATCATTGATGTTACTTGAGGAAGATTATTTAGATTGTGCTTTAACGAATCCGGCCTTCATAGTGTGTTCAAAGGGATTATTGAATTTCTAAAAAATAAAAATATCAGCGCGCTCAAAATGTCCCTAGCGAAAACAAGGGATCTTCGGCGGAAGGCTGCCCATTCGCGCCCTGTGACGTAGACTCGTGACGTTTCAGAAGAGCGCACTTTTGCGCGTGGATTTTTAAAAATACATTAAAAATCAACCACGATGTTTTAAAATTCGGCGATGGTGATTTTTTTTAGTTTTGAGGGTCAATGAACAGTATCCAATAGCCAAAATATGAACATTTAATAGGTTGCAACTTCCCTATTGGCCTATGTTGGGACATTCCTCCTTTATTCTACATGTGTGATATGTCCTTTTAATTATTTTTAGTAAAACATAGTTTTTTTTCTCAGTGAATTGATTGAAACATGAACACTTTTTACGTGGTGAGTAACTAAAATGTAGCTAGCTGCATTGCCTATACTATCGCGCCACATAGCTAATTGGAACGAATCAATCTCAGTTTGGTCGAAAACCGCTGGCAAAAACCCGTTCTACTTAAATACCAGCTCGATTAGCGTTTTAACCATATCATCAATGTAAAAACGTACAAATCCCATCAACAACATTATAAAAAAATGCATGAATTTGATTGGAATTGGAATGGGAAAATGAAAATAACATAAGGCCAATTTGTTTCAAAACCGGCTCAGTTCCAGCTGTTTTTATTCGTTAGTAGTAAGACAAACTGCTCATTTAGAGAACAAAACAAAAATAAAGTCCTAAACCGAATGTTTTTCAAACCAGAAAAAAAAATCTTTTGAAAAAAAAGTTAGCCGAGAGGAATATATTTTTAGTTGCGCCTCCAAAATTTTCAGAAACGGAATTTATTGGTTCTAATACCAAAAAGCTTTAAATATTCATCAATAAAATTCCTTTAATGCCAGGAACTTTCGCTATAATGACTTTGAAGGCTCTACAAATATTTTAATACCTAGTAACTCACTTTCATTTATCTAGCATAACCAAGATAAATTCTGCTTCCGCCTTGTCACAAGATCGCAGGTTGCACCTCAAATATGCAAATTGCCCTGGGTACACAAAGCCCCGGCAACGCGCCCCATTCCCTCCCCCTGATTCCTTCATAAATGCTCGGTGGTTGTCAGCAGCTCCCCTGAATAGCTTACGATCTCGTTGCAGACGATAGGTTTGAATTCTGCAAGTTAAATGCCTGTAAGATCAATGGTACCTCAAACAAAGGGTTTACACAGCCCTAGTCAATTAAGATTTAGGTTAACAAATGCTTACGGTGTAACACTAAAAAATCTGGTTTTAACTCCGTATTGATTATCGCATATAGTTATGATAAAAATTGTTTGCGTCTTAACAACTCAAAAGAGTGGATTTTTGTATTTATGTATGTACGTTGGAAGTAATACTTTTTACCAGGGAACCACACAAAAAGTTCAACTTTTTTTTAAATTAGCAGCTATTAAAAGCAAAGTACTATTTAAATATTTTGTTTTTAACATTAAAAAATATAAGTTTTACGTAGCAGAAGTGACTACAACTCAAAATCATGACTGCTAAATGTATTTTTAGCGTAATAATGAAACGATTGAGGCAATGAGAAGCAAAGGGATGTAAGTGAACATTTTTAAGTTTTGAGTAAAACACGTTTAAAGAGGCCTAGGTAGGCGTTCATTGATTTTTTTTCTAAATCATGCTGTACAGTAGCACCTACCAGGGCTACTAGTACTATCTCTTGCCCCAAAACAGAGGAAAGGTTTCCTTACTATTTGTACTGGTTATTTCCAAATTTTCAGTTTTGCTACTTACATTCCTACTTCAATTGATTACTGATTTTTAGAACCGTACAAATAACTTCATTTTTGCAGTATTAGATCATTAATTTACAAATCGTCTTTTTAAAAACAAAGCGCAAAACCATTTCAAGAAAAATCAGAGAACTGCATTAAAAGTAAATACGTGAAAAAAAAAAAAAAAAAACCCGAGCTGATGTGTGCATCACATGACTTCCTTTTACGCTAAATTAATGATAATAGTGCTTTTGGAAGTAAGCAACGAAACACTTACATATTTTCACCTCAAGTTTGTTGCGAACCAAAGCAAAAATAAAAACGTTTCATTCAGATTAATTTCTCCAATATTGGCAATTTTAATGTGATTTATTAAATCGCTCTTTAATTTCGCCAGTAGTGAAAAAATTGAAACCCCATTTAAAAAATAAAAAAAACCGCCAATTTTGTCGCCAAGTTGGCGACAAAATTTGGCGACTAAAAGCTTGGCTATATAGCCAGATGTTTGACAAGTTATAACACCACTTGATTTTGCATTGAAATTATCAATGATTCCCCCCCCCCCCAAAAAAAGTCTCTCATCCCTTCAGGGGTCCATAAAGTAGTTCCAGGCGTGCTTAGGAAATAAACACTGGGGGATTCCGTTTATTGACGAGCCACCTAACCGGAACTCGCAGCCCAAAGCCCTCGGTCACAAAAACAGATATGGGTTCAGTATACCATTAACCCCATGGAATGTTGCGCGCCTGAGAGCATATATACTAGCAGATATCAACAAAAAAATTCGTAATAATTAGGATAGTCAAAATGGATAATTTGGTTGCCTAACGTTCAGCGTAACATTTCCACATGTGGGTGGGCCGAAAAACGACTCAACATTCATTCGGGGTTGAGAATTCAAGCAGAAATTTATGTAAAAATTTTCTCGCAAACACACTACTTCATTTAGGGTAACGGCACCATTAACAGACAAGGGTCCAGTAACAGACAGCCGTAATATTCCTTACTAATAATAAAGCTGAAAGTCTCTCTGTCTGGAGGATGTCTGGATCTCTGTAATGCGCATAGCGCCTACACCGTTCGGCCGATTTTCATGGAATTTGGCACAAAGTTAGTTTGTAGCATGGGGGTGTCCACCTCGAAGCGATGTGTCGAAAATTCGACGTGGTTCTTTTTCTATTCCAATTTTAAGAACAAAACTATCGTAAGATGGACGAGTAAATTACGAAATTATCCTGACGTGGAACCGTAACATGGGCACAAGCCAATTGGCGTGATACGAAATTATCATGACGTGGAACCGTAAGATGGATACAGGCCAATTGGCGAGAAAATTCACCAAACATTATTTGTAAATATACAGGCGAACCAAAAGACCTTTTTATTTTTCTATTACGGGCAAAGCCGTGCGGGTATCAATAGTAGATGTATATAATAAGAATTTTAGGCGAGTAAAACGGATGTTGCTGCGACTCATGAATACGGTGCAACCACCTAGTGTCATCAGAGTGAATTTTATGAGCCAGTTGGTATTTACAAGGCAGTGGTGGAAGCTTATGAACAACCACCACGAGGTCAGCCGGTGTTTCACATTCATTTGAATTTAATAAGGCGTTAGGTCTAAAAATAAAGAACTTTTGCACATTTTGAATAGAAAAGAGGAATTCTGTTCATTACTTATCCTTTCCTCAACCTGTCTGCTACTGGGTATCATCAGAATTTTCGGTGTCTGTTACTGGGGTGTCCAAACTTTTTTTCCGAAATGGAGCAAGTAAAAATAGTATTAACTCATTCAGAGGATCCAGATGCAGCCAAACGTTAGATGAGATGTAGTAGCATGAGAATGCGAGCTGATGTGTGCATCACATGACTTCCTTTTACTCCAATTTAAGGTCATTTTCTCATTATTGGCAGTTTTAATGTGATTCAATAGTTTACTCTCTAAATATCACCAACAGTGGACAAATAGAAACCAGATTTTTAAAAAAAAAATTGCCAAATTTGACGCCAAGTTGGCGACAAAACTTGGCGACCAAAAGACTGGCAACCTATCGCCAAGTGACCGCCAAATTATAACACTACTTGAGTTCACATCGAAATTAACAGTGATTTCCCCCCAAAAAGGGGCAAAAGACCCCCTTTGGAGCATTCGAATGCAACTAAAAAGGGAGGTGCACAACGAGACCCCACTAGGAGTATAAGTACCAAATTTTAACTTTCTGGGACATTCCGTTTTTGAGTTATGCGACATACATACACACATACGCACATACATACGTACATACAGACGTCACGAGAAAACTCGTTCTAATTAACTCGGAGATAGTCAAAATGGATATTTCGGGTGTCTGTACGTTCCTAGGCATATATCCACGTGTGGTCGGGTCGAAAAAAAAACTCAACATTCATTCGGGGGTGAGCAAAATGGAAATGAAGGCAGATTTTTGAGTGAAATTTTTTTCGCGAATACAATACTTCCTTTTTTGTAAAAGGAAGTAAAAATGGTTTAAAAAGTCTGAATACATTAAAAGGCTCAGAAAATGGAGTTAATCAGAGAGCGATGTCTTAAGAATGTCTGTTACCTTATTTCGTCTAACGAAGTAAAAATGAAATTCCGAATAAAAACTGAATTCCATGCTTTGTCAATTTTTTCTTTTGATGAAACTACCAGCTTTTTTAGCCGATGCCAAAAAGCAACGATTGCAAAAAATCAAGGGAACATCCTTAAAGCAAGCAAAGCTAAACGAATTACAATTGGATGATTGGTTTCATTTGAGCCCGTTTTTCTAGAAATACTCATTAAAAACTGGCCCCTCCAAATCAATATTTGTTCCCGAAATTCGCCAAATAATGATTAAAAGAAAGTCGAGGAAAAAGCGGAACAAATCAGGAGAGGATGGCAAAAAAGAAGAGAGAGAATTGTTGGGGAAAAAGAAAAAGTACTTGCAAATGCAATTATCTCGAGTTACCGGTAACCATCTTACAAGAAGCATCTTTCGTCTCCCCATCAAAATTAAATTGCATATCATTATGAAGTTTCGATGACGATATTCCCCTGCGTATCGATTCATTTTCTAGTTATTGTCGTGGAATTCCGACGAAAAGTAAGGCTAAGGTGAAGGATTATTTTGCATTCATTCGATCACAAGGAATAGTTGTTTTGTGGAACGGTATAAATGGCAACTCGATTTGAATTATTAAATATTAACCTACACATATATCCCCCTACCTTTTTTCTGCGTTTTCTTTACGGCTTTTATTCTTTATTTATGACTACACTGTTAAAAAATTTCCGGAAAATTTACGGTAATTGTTACTGGCATCCATGTTGCCAGTAACTATTACCGTAAAAATCAAAAGTTACTGTGAAATTTTACGGTTTCTTCGGTAGGCCACAGCAACCAATTGGAGCTGGGATCGCTTATTTTTCCGGTATAAATTACCGTAAAAATCAGCAACGCGTTAAGTCTGCCATTTCACAGTAATAATTACCAGAAAATCTTCCTGAATTTTTAACAGTGTAGTGGTACCCGGACGGCTTTGCCCGTAACAGAAAAATTGAAAGGTCTTTTGGTTCGCCTGTATATTTATAAATAATGTGTGGTGAATTTTCTCGCCAATTGGCTTGTGCCCATGTTACGGTTCCACGTTATGATAATTTCGTAATTGACTCGTCCATCTTATGAAAATTTTGTTCTTAAAATTGGAATAGAAAAAGAACCACATCGAATTTTCGAAAAATCGCTTCGAGGTGCACTCCCCCACGCTACAAACTAACTCTGTGACAAATTTTATGAAAATCGGCCGAACGGTCTAGGCGCTACGCGCGTCACAGAGATCCTGACAGACATCCGGACAGACAGAGGGATATTCAGCTTTATTATTTGTAAAGAAAAGACAACAATTTCTGTAAACTCGTTGAGGGTCAATTACTCTTCTTTGGGCACTTTTTAGCCTCTGGCAACCCTTGCTTAGGCACCGGAAAAAGGTAAGCAACCTTACTTTTGCGTTTTATTTCCATCTTTTACTCTTTATTTATGAAAACAATTTTCAGAAACTCGATAACGTTAAATTATTGAGCAATCACGATTGCTTATTGCTTTCATTTGACTGTTTTTGGCGTGCTATCATTTTATTTTTTCACCGTCACCCTCCGCAGCATCACCGTCGACCGGCTCCTCACGATGCTGCTCCTATAGCAAAAGCCCTCTCCAGGTTGCATCCATATGCTACACACACGCGCATACATACACAACTACATCCACACACACACAAACACATACACACATATACACCTACACATACACACAAACGTACATACACATATACACACAACTACCCACACATTTATATCTGCACACAGACACAACAACATCTTCTGCAGCATCACCGTCGACCGGCAGCCTCATGATGCTGCTCCGCTAGCGAAAGCCGTCTCCAGGTTGCAACCATGTCCTACACACACGCGCATACATACGCAGCTACACACACACATACATACACACATCTGCACATACACACACACTCATGCCTGCACATACACACACACTCATGCCTGCACACAGACACGAACACACACGCATACATACACGCACACCTACACACACATGCATGCACACAGACACAAACACATACGCATACATACAAATTCCTTTTCACACACACACACACATACCCACACACTCATGCCTGGGCACAAACACACACCCCTACATACACACACGCACACACACTCGTGATTGCGAAAAACAATTTGAATTCAAGAAGCCAAAATTCAAATTAATTTATCTTTTTATTTATTTTTAGGCTCCTTTCAACCCCTGGCAACCCTGATCAGTTCACGTGAAAGAGGTACAAATTCTTACTTTCATTTTATATTTACAACTTTTACTCTTTATGTATGGTAACAATTTCTTGAAACTCGATGAGGGGGGGGGGGCATAGACAATTAGCCCAAAATCAATTCGACTCCGAAACGTACTCCACAGTCATGCCAAAGCTGCAGGCTTGGATGAAAAATGACTGACCAGGACTTAAAAATATCAGACCCCGACTTCACGACTAGGACTCCTCTGACCCCCAGAAAAGTGCTGTCAGTCTAGGCTAGAAGAGAGAAGTGGTAATCTCTACATAGTATAAAATGAAGTCCAAAAAAGCGTCTGTGTGTTTGAACTGGCAAAACTCGAGAACTGCCCGGCCGATTGCGCTGAAATTTTCAGTTTGTTCCTTTAAGTCCTAAGAAGGTTTGCAGAACCGTTTGAATAAAATTCGATGAATAGTTCTTTTTTTATTCCAATTTACGTCCAATTTTCACATAAATTCTCAAATATCTTTGTGAAAAATTCCTTTCACATATTAATATTACATATCGTTAGAAAGAGTAGAATTTTCAGCGTTCTACGCAATTTGTTTCAATGCTCTAACTTCATTACGGCGGGAGTTATTTGCGTTTTTAGCTCGAATTTTTTTAGGCTTAGCAGAAATTTAGGCACTACTTTCTTCATTAAATAAATCAATAAAAAATGAAGGAACTGTCCCACAGCTTTCTTTTTGACGCCATTGGAAAAAGCGACTTTTTTTACTCCAGATCTAACTCTACCTATGGTCGTAAAAATAAGCTTTTATCTCGAAAGGAAAAAAAGTTACAAGCCTTTTTAAATCAAGTTTAAGAATTCTCGATTCCATTCAAATTGTGAACCATTTTCTTTCGCATTTTAATTCCTTAAACTTATTTTATTTTGTGTTTCCATGGTGACGCATTTTAAATCCATCTTTCTGGATTTAATTTCTTAAAAGTATTTTAATATCTGTCGTCATTGTTTGGAAGGGAAATCATGACGTTTTTTTATTTATTTTTTACGCCTGATTGTTGAATGTACGTCACTTGACACAATTTTTATTTTCAAGGTGGACCGGGCAAAGCCGGGCAACGCAGCTAGTTACCTTTAAAAGGTTTCCTAGCTGAAACACAGGACCTAACTATCAAATCTCATGAAATCAGACAAGTTTATTCCACGACTATTTCGCTGGAAAAAAGCTAAATCCTGGGAGAACTTTTAAGGGACACCTCTGCTTGGACTTATCATGATGGGGAAGGAAAGTCAGAGTCCAAGTCGGGAGTCAAAAGTTTAAAATTCCAAGAGTCAGAGTCAGTCCTTTTCCTTCAGAGCATGGCCCCACTAGAGGGCGCTAACACTTAACGGGCCTCGACAATTTCTGACTTTTCTGTATTAAACCGATGCAACTACTATCTGCTATGCATCCGCCAATCAATGATAAGTTTCAAAGTTGGTTTATTTTTGATTGGACGTCGCCCATTTTGACCGCAAGAGGCCCTGATAGGAACTCCTGCATCCACCAATCAATGGCAACGTAATGAGAACAGGGGTTCCCTGTAGCGTCCTCTTTGTTGCCATGACTTTCAGCGATTGTCACGGCCTATAAGAATTAAGTGGGCCGTGCTCAGTGTCATTCAGGGCCTGGTTACTGAATAGGCCAACTAGGCCGCCAAGGCCTAGGGCCCTCTCGTTTTTGGGATGGATAACATTGCTTTACCCAAAAGGCTACATTTTAAAGGTTTGGCAACAGGGGCCCACAAAAAATAGTCCCCAGGGACCTAAATTAGGCCCTGGTTTTATTTTGCCCTGTTCTTTCCTTTTGGTTCGGAAACTTTTCACTATGTTCTACGCAAATTAAAGCAAAACTCACTATTGCTGCAAATATTATTTCCAAAACTGAACCGGTAGAATTTAGATCAAGGTTTATTCTTCCTACGTTCTGTAATTCTAGCGCTAGTAGCTGAATCAAATTGATGGTTTCACATAATTAACAAAATGTTCAGAGCCAGCAACTGTGCGAAGGCAGCGGGATCAGAATCGGAGTCAGATTGATTTCGGGGTAATGGAATTGGAGACGAAGGCTAGAAAACTCTCGGAGTCGGAGTCGATGAGTTTTCTTTCGACTCCGCAGCCTTGATTTAAACCAAAAAAAAAACCAACATCTCAACCTATGACGTCAAACATATGAGATACACCAAGAATAAAACCATCGGAACAAGAAGCGGGCTGCACTCCTGCTGCCAACACACCGCTTTTGTTTCTTCTTCTTCTTCTTTTTCTGAAGTGATGACTTATCAGAGAGAAGAGCGGAGAGTTTGAAGAAGCGTTTTCCGAGAACATGGATTCGATTGAATGACTCTTTTCATTCCAGTCATCGGAATCGAATTTCCCGGAGGAGAAACGAGTTTGTTCGAATTCACTTCTTTTTTTACTCGGGCTTTGTTTTTCTCCTCCTGCTCCGGCGATCGATTTTGCGATTAAAATTCCGTTCCCTTGCATTCACCGAAAGAACACTTTAAAAGAAGTGGAGGAGCTTCCCCCCCCCCCCCCCCGCATCATATATCTTTCGGGCAAAGTAGCCATATTTCGTCCCCCATGAGCTTTTTGGTAACCAATTAGCATACATTACGATCAATTAAGCTAAAAAAAAAGTGAGATAGTACTACCATGTTTTTCATCATAAAAATGTGTTTGGCACATAGGACATGCTGCTTCAATTTTTACTACAATATTGGTAGGGGATGAGAATAGTAACACCATATTCGCCATTATGGCGGCTTCCTGCTCTACTTGAATTAAATCTAAACGTAGTAAAAAAATCAGGGCATTCAGTTTACAGCTCACCTTAAACGAATGTCAAATACAACTAAACAAACATATTTCAATAAATCCAAAAGACCTTCTAAAAATAGTACTACGATAGATAACGTTTTCAAAAATCAGAGTAAGTGCTCCCAAACAGCAACGCAGCAAACTAGACTCATGAAACTTCGACAAATAACCAGTATTCTTAACCGCAACCAGAACAAATATCACCAATGGTGACATCTAGTGTCAGATAAAAGAAACTAAGGGGACGAAATAGGGCACGGGGGCGATACATGTCTATTTACCCTACACATAAATAGATGTACAGTAAGGCATCGCATGCACGTTCCCTCGGTCATACGTCTTTTACAGTTTTGCGTCGTTTTCGGAAACTCCCGACTCATTCCTTTTTCGTTGAATGCAAAATAATTTCTTTGTAATTCGTAAAATATCGGTTATACGTTGTTTTCCCCCTTCTTAAAAGTCGAATTTTTGAGCAATCACGATTGCTTATTGCTTTCATTTGACTGTTTTTGGCGTGCTATCATTTTATTTTCCCACCGCCACCCTCCGCACCATCACCGTCTACCGGCTCCTCATGATGCTGCTCCTATAGCGAAAGCCGTCTCCAGGTTGCATCCATGTCCTACACACACGCGCATACATACACAACTACACACACGCACACATACACCTACACACACAAACACATACACACACGCATACATACACAAACACATACACACAAACACCTACACACACATACACAAACACATACACACACATACACAAACAGAAACATATACACACACACAAACACATATGACTACACACACATATACACACCCCGCCCCCACGCACACAAACACTCATACACACAACTACCAACACTCATGCCTGCACACAAACACACATGCCCACATACACATACCCTCTACACACAAACACACATACCCCCCACACAAACACATACACACACGCATACATACACAAACACATACACACAAACACCTACACACATATACACAAACACATACATATACACACACACAAACACAAACATATACACACACACACAAACACATATGACTACACACACATATACACACCCCGCCCCCACGCACACAAACACTCATACACACAACTACCAACACTCATGCCTGCACACAAACACACATGCCCACATACACATACCCTCTACACACAAACACACATACCCCCCCCCCCCCCACACACGCCTACATAGTCACACACTCGTGATTGCTAAAAACATAATTCGAATTCAAGATGACAAAATTCAAATTAATTTTTTCATATTTTTTTTCTGCTTTACTATCTTTCTCGGTTTTTATAAAGAAGAGAAATCTCTCAGTTATGGAGCGGTAAATTAAAGAAAAATGTATTTAAATGTTTTTATGTGTACATATACAGCCTCTGACAAATAAAGTTAAGTGAATGAAGTCGGAACGGCCGAACTGGCAACACTGGCGAAACAACATGCTGCACCTGAATAGCGGCTGGTGTTGACCATCTGCCCCCCTCCCCCCGTTGTTCAGTTGAGTGTCATTTGTGTTCCGTGTACGACTTCATTTACAAAGTGTTTACTTTATTTTCGTAACAAAGCTTCTACCAAACTTTATGTTTTACTTTAGTGTGTTAGTTCTTAACTGAGAACAGAAAATGATTGAACGAAAGATCAATTCAAAGTTCGTCTGAACAGTTCCTGGCAAAAAAAAGCTGCCGCAAGTTGAGCATCTACCACACTCACCAGATATCAATCCTCCAGACTTCTTCCTATTCCCACGATTAAAACTCTCTATTTCAGGAAAGAGATTTGACGATCGTTGTAACATCCAAAAAACGTGACGAGACTTTTGAACTTGAACAAAAAAGAAGACTTCTAACTTTAAAGTTTCCAGAACATGTATAGCAGGTGCATAGTTATCAGAGTGGACTATTTAACTATTTAAAAGGAAAGTAAGGTAAATTCCGTTAATATTACATCAACGGTAATGTTACAGCACCATTCATTATTGTCAGAGGTTTTATAATCGCATAGTATAGTTACATTAATAGTGGAAATATACGTTGAAAAATAAGTATTCAGGATATAAAATAAAGGTATCTTTTATTTAACTTATATAGCTATTTTGTTTAAAAAATCAATTATTGCTTTTCGTGTTTAACTATGTTTTACAGAATAATTTTGGCTCATTTGGTAAAAAAGTTGGGGAAAATTGCAATACTGGGTTTAAACATGTAAAAAAAAAAAAAGTAATGCTTCGACCTTCACGTCGTTTTTATTTGCAAGTGCTTTCACTCCGGTCCCTTCAACTTCAAAGACACATAAACTAAGCTTTTCTATATCAGGGGTGAATTCGCAAATTTTCCAGTACCGACCTCGAATGAAAAAAAAAAATTGAATCCTGAGTCATGACTAATTTTATGGGAGAGGGAATTCTTTTCCCAGAGAGGCAGTACTGGGATAACCCCACACATTGACAGCTTAGAAGAGACAAGGTTATACACACACACACACACACACACACACAGAAGAAATATGTAACTTTTCTCGCTGTAAAAGTCATCCGAAGTCATCTGTCTGGCCGTTAGAAAATGGATGGATTACGGAACATGGAGTAGACCCCACTAGGAGTATAAGTACCAAATTTTAACTTTCTGGGACATTCCGTTTTTGAGTTATGCGACATACATACACACATACGCACAGACATACGTACATACAGACGTCACGAGGAAACTCGTTGTCATTAACTCGGGAATCGTCAAAATGGATATTTCGGGTGTCTGTACGTTCCTAGGCATATATCCAAGTGTGGTTGGGTTGAAAAAAAAAACTCAACATTCATTTGGGGTGAGCAAAATGGAAATGAAGGCCGATTTTTGGGTGAAAATTTTTTCGCGAATACAATACTTCCTTTTTTGTAAGAGGAAGTAAAAAAGTTTGGGAACCCCTTTCTTAGTGTAGATACGCTTAGCTCTACTTAGTGTAAATATTAGTGCAGATAGTGTTCTCAGATACGCGCCAAAGGAAGGTTTAACAGCAATATGTTTCTAAAAAATACCATTCCTCAAAACGTGTCCACGCACTGACAGTGATCATTTTTTTTTTAAGTAGGTTATTTCAAGAAATGGCACATTTTTTTTATTTCAGAATATGTTACTTTCCTCGATGAAACAATCATCCAAAGTCATCTGTCTGGCCGTTACAAAATGGATGGATTACAAAACATGGAGTGTACGCGTACAAAGTGAATCTCTTGCAAAAGATGGCTGCAGCATTGGGCAAGTCCCGCCCACGCCGCGAAAATGACGAAAAGCTGATTCCACGCAAGCTTATTTCCTCAACTACTTGGGAAAGAATGTAAAAGAAAATGTTCGCACCCTCGCTCACTTCACAGACACACAAGCGAACAGAAATCACATCTGGAAGCGAATCAACAAAAGAAAGCGAACAGAATTTTCCTCTTTCCCAATGGCGGCCGTAAATCACCACTTCCAAAGAATCCGTATCGGGAGATATTCAAATCCATTTTCCAAAAAGCTTTTTGTTGATTTTTTTCTTTCCTTTTTCGCCGGGTGTCTTTTTGTTATAACGATGGATGATCACTTCTGACGTAGTAAGATATTTTTCATAGCGGGAGGGAAGGGGGGGAGGGTATGTTTTTATTGCACCCACGAAGGTAGCTTTGTATACGTTGCTGTGAAAGTCCGAGATTGGAGAATGTCAAAATGTCAAATAAAAAGTATATTTTAAAAGACAAAATAGCACATGGCATAATATCGCTAAACACAGGGATGATTGTGAGTTCATCAAAAAATACCTGAAAGTTTCAAAGCGAGAACAGGGGGGGGGGGAATCTTTGGTCCCTATTACTTAAGTGCACCTTTGCCACAGTATTAAATAGTTCTGAGTCAAAATATTGTGTGTACATTTGATTAAATTTTGAATGGATTTCAAAGTTACTTTTGAATTGGTGTCATACAAATTATCTTCACATTTGTCCATTTTATGGGATAGGTGTCCATCTTAAGGCTCTTGCAGGTATATTTGATGAGTATTATATAATAATAAAAAAAAATTGCGGAGGTAGGGAGATAAAAGCATAACGGAAAAAAAAAACACAATTCCGGTATTTTTGGACATGAAAATACCGGAAATACTTCCGAAAATACCGGAAATTCGGTAAAATACCGGAACACAATCACCCTTAATTATCTTCACATTTGTCCATTTTAAGGGATAGGTGCCCATCTTAAGGCTCTTGCAGGTATATTTGATGAGTATTATATAATAATAAAAAAAAATTGCGGAGGTAGGGAGATAAAAGCATAACTGAAAAAAAAAACATAATTCCGGTATTTTTGGACATGAAAATACCGGAAATACTTCCGAAAATACTGGAAATTCGGTAAAATACCGGAACACAATCACCCCTAATTATCTTCACATTTGTCCATTTTAAGGGATAGGTGTCCATCTTAAGGCTCTTGCAGGTATATTTGATGAGTATTATATAATAATAAAAAAAAAATTGCGGAGGTAGGGAGATAAAAGCATAACAGAAAAAAAAACATAATTCCGGTATTTTCGGACATGAAAATACCGGAAATACTTCCGAAAATACCGGAAATTCGGTAAAATACCGGAACACAATCACCCCTGTAAGCAGGAAGGAAGTGGGGGGGGGGTTATGTTTTTATTGCACCCACGAAGGCAGCTTTGTATACGTTGCTGTGAAAGTCCGAAATTGGAGAATGTCAGAAGCCAGTGGCGATTCGACGGAAATATTCGGTCTTTGCTGTGTAAATGTTGACAATCACCGGCGAATGTCCACATTTTTTTAACAATTGTGTTTTTTTATATCATTACTAAAGGAGAATTTCGCATCCTTTTCCAAGTTGGCCGACATAATCCTGTTCCAGATAGAAACGAGCTGATGTGTGCATCACATGACTTCCTTTTACTCCAATTTAATGTCATTTTCTCGTTATTGGCAGTTTTAATATGATTCAATAGTTTACTCTCTAAATATCACCAACAGTGGACAAATTGAAACCAGATTTAAAAAAAAAAAAAAAAAAATCGCCAAGTTGGCGACAAAACTTGGCGACCAAAAGACTGGCGATATATTGCGAAATTATAACACCACGTTAGTTTATATCGAAATTAACAATGATTTCCCTCCAAAAAGAGGCAAAAGACCCCCTTTGGAGCATACGAATGCAACCAAAAAGGAAGGTGCACAACTAGACCCCACTAGGAGTCTACGCACCAAATTTCAACTTTCTAGGACATTCCGTTCTTGAGTTATGCGACATACATACGCACATACATACGTACATACAGACGTCACGAGAAAACTCGTTGTAATTAACTCGGGGATCGTCAAAATGGATATTTCGAGGGTCTGTGCGTTCCTGGGTACATATCCACGTGTGGTCGGGTTGAAAAAAAAACTCAACATTCATTCGGGGGGGAGCAAAATGGAAATGAAGGCCGATTTTTGGGTGAAAATTTTTTCGCGAATACAATACTTCCTTTTTTGTAAGAGGAAGTAAAAAAGTTTGGGAACCCCTTTCTTAGTGTAGATACGCTTAGCTCTACTTAGTGTAAATATTAGTGCAGATAGTGTTCTCAGATACGCGCCAAAGGAAGGTTTAACAGCAATATGTTTCTAAAAAATACCATTCCTCAAAACGTGTCCACGCACTGACAGTGATCATTTTTTTTTTAAGTAGGTTATTTCAAGAAATGGCACATTTTTTTTATTTCAGAATATGTTACTTTCCTCGATGAAACAATCATCCAAAGTCATCTGTCTGGCCGTTACAAAATGGATGGATTACAAAACATGGAGTGTACGCGTACAAAGTGAATCTCTTGCAAAAGATGGCTGCAGCATTGGGCAAGTCCCGCCCACGCCGCGAAAATGACGAAAAGCTGATTCCACGCAAGCTTATTTCCTCAACTACTTGGGAAAGAATGTAAAAGAAAATGTTCGCACCCTCGCTCACTTCACAGACACACAAGCGAACAGAAATCACATCTGGAAGCGAATCAACAAAAGAAAGCGAACAGAATTTTCCTCTTTCCCAATGGCGGCCGTAAATCACCACTTCCAAAGAATCCGTATCGGGAGATATTCAAATCCATTTTCCAAAAAGCTTTTTGTTGATTTTTTTCTTTCCTTTTTCGCCGGGTGTCTTTTTGTTATAACGATGGATGATCACTTCTGACGTAGTAAGATATTTTTCATAGCGGGAGGGAAGGGGGGGAGGGTATGTTTTTATTGCACCCACGAAGGTAGCTTTGTATACGTTGCTGTGAAAGTCCGAGATTGGAGAATGTCAAAATGTCAAATAAAAAGTATATTTTAAAAGACAAAATAGCACATGGCATAATATCGCTAAACACAGGGATGATTGTGAGTTCATCAAAAAATACCTGAAAGTTTCAAAGCGAGAACAGGGGGGGGGGAATCTTTGGTCCCTATTACTTAAGTGCACCTTTGCCACAGTATTAAATAGTTCTGAGTCAAAATATTGTGTGTACATTTGATTAAATTTTGAATGGATTTCAAAGTTACTTTTGAATTGGTGTCATACAAATTATCTTCACATTTGTCCATTTTATGGGATAGGTGTCCATCTTAAGGCTCTTGCAGGTATATTTGATGAGTATTATATAATAATAAAAAAAAATTGCGGAGGTAGGGAGATAAAAGCATAACGGAAAAAAAAAACACAATTCCGGTATTTTTGGACATGAAAATACCGGAAATACTTCCGAAAATACCGGAAATTCGGTAAAATACCGGAACACAATCACCCTTAATTATCTTCACATTTGTCCATTTTAAGGGATAGGTGCCCATCTTAAGGCTCTTGCAGGTATATTTGATGAGTATTATATAATAATAAAAAAAAATTGCGGAGGTAGGGAGATAAAAGCATAACTGAAAAAAAAAACATAATTCCGGTATTTTTGGACATGAAAATACCGGAAATACTTCCGAAAATACTGGAAATTCGGTAAAATACCGGAACACAATCACCCCTAATTATCTTCACATTTGTCCATTTTAAGGGATAGGTGTCCATCTTAAGGCTCTTGCAGGTATATTTGATGAGTATTATATAATAATAAAAAAAAAAATTGCGGAGGTAGGGAGATAAAAGCATAACAGAAAAAAAAACATAATTCCGGTATTTTCGGACATGAAAATACCGGAAATACTTCCGAAAATACCGGAAATTCGGTAAAATACCGGAACACAATCACCCCTGATTATCTTCACATTTGTCCATTTTAAGGGATAGGTGTCCATCTTAATGCTCTTGCAGGTATATTTGATGAGTATTATATAATAATAAAAAAAAAATTGCGGAGGTAGGGAGATAAAAGCATAACGGAAAAAAAAAAAAACACAATTCCGGTATTTTTGGACATGAAAATACCGGAAATACTTCCGAAAATACCGGAAATTCGGTAAAATACCGGAACACAATCACCCCTGTAAGCAGGAAGGAAGGGGGGGGGGTTATGTTTTTATTGCACCCACGAAGGCAGCTTTGTATACGTTGCTGTGAAACTCCGAAATTGGAGAATGTCGAAAGTCAGTGGCGATTCGACGGAAATATTCGGTCTTTGCTGTGTAAATGTTGACAATCACCGGCGAATGTCCACATTTTTTTAAAAATTGTGTTTTTTATATCATTACTAAAGGAGAATTTCGCATCCTTTTCCAACTTGGCCGACATAATCCTGTTCCAGATAGAAACGAGCTGATGTGTACATCACATGATTTCCTTTTACTCCAATTTAATGTCATTTTCTCATTATTGGCAGTTTTAATGTGATTCAATAGTTTACTTTCTAAATATCACCAACAGTGACCAAATTGAAACCAGATTTAAAAAAAAAAAAATCGCCAAGTTGGCGACAAAACTTGGCGACCAAAAGACTGGCGATATATTGCGAAATTATAACACCACGTTAGTTTATATCGAAATTAACAGTATTTTCCCTCCAAAAAGGGGCAAAAGACCCATTTGGAGCATACGAATGCAACCAAAAAGGAACGTGCACAACTAGACACCCCTAGGAGTCTACGTACCAAATTTCAACTTTCTAGGACATTCCGTTCTTGAGTTATGCAACATACATACACACATACGCACATACATACGTACATACAGACGTCACGAGAAAACTCGTTGTAATTAACTCGGGGATCGCCAAAATGGATATTTCGAGGGTCTGCACGTTCCTGGGTACATATCCACGTGTGGTCGGGTCGAAGAAAAAACCCAACATTCATGTGGGGGTGAGCAAAATGGAAATGAAGGCCGATTTTTGGGTGAAAATTTTTTCGCGAATACAATACTTCCTTTTTTGTAAAAGGAAGTAAAAAGTCATGTTCGGGTATCAAACCTTAGAGCAACAGGTACTGCACCGAAAACAAAAACGCCTTTCCGATCTCTGATTGGCAGGGCCTGATTACCGCACAGGCAGACTAGGCCTGGGCCTCCATCTTCCTAAGGGGCCCCTAATTCCTTAAAGAACTGTGCTCAGCATTAAAACTATACGGACACTACATTTTTTTTTTAAATAATGAAAAAATAAAAAAATAAATTAATTTGAATTTTGTCATCTATAATTCAAATCATGTTTTCGCAATCACTAGTGTGTGTGTGTATGTATGTAGGCGTGTGTGTTGGTGTGTGGGGAGGGGGGGGGTAGTGTGCTTGTGTGTAGGGGATATGTGTGTGTATAGGCATGTGTGTTTGTGTCTGTGTGCAGGCATGACTGTTGGTAGTTGTGTGTATGAGTATTTGTGTGCGTGGGGGCGGGGTATGTGTATGTAGGCATATGTGTTTGTGTCTGTGTGCAGGCAAGAATGTGTGGGTAGTTGTGTGTATGAATGTGTGTGTAGAGGGGGGGTAGTGTGCTTGTGTGTAGGGGATATGTGTGTGTATAGGCATATGTGTTTGTGTCTGTGTGCAGGCATGAATGTGTGGGTAGTTGTGTGTATGAATGTGTGTGTGTGGGGGGGGGTATGTGTATGTGTGTGTAGGCATATGTGTTTGTGTCTTTGTGCAATCATGAAGGTGTGGGTAGTTGTGTGTATGTTTTTGTATGTGTATGTGTAGGTGTCTGTATGTATGCGTGTGTGTAGGTGTATGTGTGTGTATGTGCTTGTGTGTGTGTGTGTGCGTGTGTGTGTAGTTGTGTATGTATGCGCGTGTGTGTAGGACATGGATTCAACCTGGAGACGGCTTTCGCTAGAGGAGCAGCATCGTGAGGAGCCGGTCGACGGTGATGGTGCGGAGGGTGGCGGTGAGAAAATAAAATCAAAGGACATCAAAACAGTCAAATGAAAGCAATAAGCAATCGCGATTGCTCAATAATAACTTGTTAATTGCAAAAAGTTTCCGTAAAGGATAATTGTTATTCATTCTGCCAGTAGCTAATTTACCGTGTCACAGCTATGAGGGGCTCTGAAAGAGATTCATATAGTGGTGGTAAATAAAATTGCATCACCCGCGCCGCAAAGGAGAGGAATATCACCCAGAATGCGTTCAACACACAGTCAAGAATCCCGTATCCCAGATGATTTGGGGATGTACAGCAGGCTCTCTGTTTAACGACTTTCAAGGCACCACAAAAAATCGTCCTTAGGTAGAAATCGTCCTTAAATAGAATGCTTTTAACACAATAGTGGAGCATCTGGGACCGTGAAAAGCCGTCATTAAATAGAGAAAGTCGTTAAATAGAGCGTCGTTAAACAGAGAGCCAACTGTATTTCTGATCAAGGAGTTGGTGGGCTTCACTTTGCGCAAGGAACAGTAAACGCTCAGGTGTATATTGGCATTTTGGAGGAGAAATTGCTTCCTACTATCCGGGATCACTTCACTTCAGTTCCAAACGCCATTTTACAGAATCATTCTGCTCCGTGCCATAGGGCAAAACTGGTAAGTAACAATGTAAAAACCTTTATCCTGCCATTAGGCTTAAACTGACACATGGGGTTAAGTTTTTTTTTTCTTCTAAACTCACACGCTGGTTCAGAATCGGAAAAATAATACGGTAAATCATGGGCATAAAACTGTTTTGATTAAACTCCCCCCCCCCCCCAGAGAAAACATTTTTCTGCGCTAGTTGTACATACATATAAGTAGATAAACTGTCGATCATTGGACAAGTTTAGATAAATTGTTAGACTGATAAATATAGATAGATATAAATAGATATCTTATCGATCGTTAGATATTCACAGATAAGTTGGTAGACAGACAGGCGTAAATAGGTAGATTTAAATAAACAGAAAAATTATCGATCGATAGGTAATATGTGTAGATAAATTGGAAGCTAGATAATAATAGATAGACATATCCAATGCTGCAACATTTTAACGGTATATTTTATGCCAGTGGGCACATTTCTTCTTACAAATATCATTTATTTTTTCATACTTCAATACCAAACGAGCTGATTTGTGCATCACATGACTTCCTTTTACTCCAATTTAATGTCATTTCCCCATTACTGACAATTTTAATGTGATTCAATAGTTTACTTTCTAAATACCACCAACAGTAGCTAAATTGAAACCAGATTTAAAAAAAAAAACGCCAAATTTGTCGCCAAGTTGGTGACAAAACTTGGTGACCAAAAGACTGGTGATATATCGCCAAGTATTCGCCAAATTGTAAAACCACATCGAAAAACATCGAAATTAAATTCAATTACATCGAAATTAACAATGATTTACCCCCCAAAAGGGGCAAAAGACCCCTTTAAAAACACCCGAATGCAACCAAAAGCAAAGGTGCACAACTAGACCCCACTAGGAGTCTACGTACAAAATTTCAACTTTCTAGGACAAACCTTTCTTGAGGTTACCGACATACATACGTACATACAGAAGTCGCGAGAAAACTCGTCGTAATTAACTCGGGAATTGTCATTATGTATATTTCGCTTGTCTATACGTTCTTAGGCACTTATCCACGTGTGGTCGAGTCGAAAAAAAGAACTTGACATTCATTCGGGGGTGAGCAAAATAGAAATGAAGGCCGATTTTTGAGTGAAATTTTTTTCGCGAATACAATACTTCCTTTTTTTGCAAAAGGAAGTAAAAAACAGTTACGATAAATTTTCGATCTAAGACATCGCGTTCGGTTCATAGTTGGATTTTAAGTATAGTCAGGATCAAAAAATAAATACATATCTGCTATGTAAAACTATTTTTTTTAATAGTATTGAGAGCGTTTTCATGAGGGCAATTACAAGACATTAACCGGATGTTTGATCCATGTCGAAAATAAGCCCTGACAGCCCCTTTTGCATAGAACCCCTGGTCACGTGTTTGTCATCATTCATTCCGAGAAAGCGTTCTAAAGAGCTCTTTAGCGGCAAAACACGTAAAAAGGTGCTAATCGGCCTTTGAATGCTTCCGACCGCAGAAGCGATGTAATGACACCCGTCTCCCCCCCCCCAACGACCGCATTAGCATTCATAGCACACACATCTGTAAGCCGTACGAATCGAACATGACCACCCTTCCACACGACATTCAAATGAAGGTGCTCCATTCATCGGGGGATGAATATTGATGGAACCGCTTGTTTGGAATAATAATTGCGTTTTTAACACCCTGCCTCGGCAATGAACGTTCTTCTTACGCCTTCTTGAAAGGTCATCTGTAGAGCGGTCGGTGGCCAAGCATAGAAAGGGGTAGGGGTTCTCAAACGGTGGGTCGCGATCCCCAGGGGCGGGGGGTAGCGAGATGTCGAAGAAAAGTTTAAAGAACATTAATTTATTGCTGTGTTTTTATTTAAAAACTAGTGGTACCCGCACGGCTTCGCCCGTAATAGAAAAATTAAAAGGTCTTTTGGTTCGCCTGTATTTACAAATAATGTATTGAGAATTTTCTCGTCAATTGGCTTGTACTCATGTTACGGTTACACGTTATGATCATTTCGTATCTCGCCAATTGGCTTGTGCCCATGTTACGGTTACACGCTATGATAATTTCGTAATTTATGATAGTTTTTTTTCTTAAAATTGGAATAAAAAAAGAACCACATCGAATTTTCGAAAAATCGCTTCGAGGTGCACACCCCCATGCTGCAAACTAACTTTGTGCCAAATTTCATGAAAAATCGGCCGAACGGTTTAAGCGCTATGCGCGTCACAGACATCCTACAGATATCCTACAGACATCCTACAGACATCCAGACATCTAGACATCCTCCGGACAGAGAGACTTTCTGCTTTATTGTTACTAAAGAAGACGACCAACTGTGTGACTTATTTTTACTCCAATTTAATGTCATTTTCGCATTATTGGCAATTTTAATGTGATTCAATAGTTTACTCTCTAAATATCACCAACAGTGGCCAAATTGAAAGCAGATTTTTTTTAAAAAAATCACCAAATTTGTCGCCATGTTGGCGACAAAACTTGGCAACCAAAAGACTGGCGATATATCGCCAAGTGTCCGCCAAATTGTATCAACACTTGAGTTTACATTATAATTAACAATGATTTCCTCCCAAAAAGGGGCAAAAGAACCCCTTAAAAACACCCGAATGCAACCATATGAGGAGGTGTACAACTAGACCCCACTAGGAGTCTACGTACCAAATTTCAACTTTCTAGGACATACTGTTCTTGAGTTATGCGACATACATACGCATATCCGCACATACATACATACTTACATACATACAAACGTCACGAGAAAACTCGTTGTAACTAACTCGGGAATCGTCAAAATGGGTATTTCGCGAGTCTATACGTTCTTAGACACTTATTCAAGTGTGGTCGAGTCGAAAGAAAAACTCAACATTATTCGGGGGTGAGCAAAATGAAAATTAAGGTCGATTTTTGAGTGAAAATTTTTTCGCGAGTACAATACTTCCTTTTTTGTAAAAGGAAGTAAAAACACTACACATAAAGCTTTTAATACACATAAAAGTTGGTTTTTGTGTTTTATTAGTTAGTGGGATACAAGAACTTGTTTGGAATTAACCAATTTGTAATGTCTGGAATGAGCTTTGTAACACTCAAAACAATATCATTCTCCAGTGTCAAACAATTTCTTGATTTTGTTTCAAGGTCAATAACTGTCATAAAACTACTGCAAGTTATAAAATCAGGAAGGTCTACTACTGTCTCTTACTATAAAATTATTCAAGAGACAAAAGTTCATATTTATTTTACTAGTTACTTGTGTTTTTCAGGATAAACCTTAAGCGTTTGTGTAGTTTTCAGTTATTGTTTTAAGGTTTTAGACAGAGTTAAAACTTCGGGGGATAGCCAAAGTACTTCGTCTAAAAAGGGGGTCGCAATGTCTAAAAATTTGAGAACCCCTGGGTTAGGGGGTTATATTGCCGTGCTAAACACAAAAGTCGTTTCTAAACTTTTCGTCAGAATTAACTTACGGTCACCAAATGATTCTTTGTCACATATTTCACTTAAACGCAATGTTTTATGCTCATTTTTGAAAGGAAAATATTTTTTAAAAAATTCTGAAAAAGTGGCATGTGAATCAAATACATGAAGAAGCAAAAGTTTAAACGGAAACTTCTCATATTGAACTCAGCTGCAGATTCACTTTTGCGCTTAGCACAGTAATATATCCCTTGCCATGAAGAAAAAAAATATTCATAACAGTTCATTTTTAAACAAAAATTTGTTTTCAAAAATCCAATGTCTAATTTGCCTATCACTCTACCAGCATACCTGCTTATCTACTCGTTTATCTACCTATCTACTATTATTTTATCGATTTATTTATTTTTATTTACCTTCCTATCCGTTTATTTTTATTTATGTTTATACATTTATTCATCTACTGTGTATCTATCTGTATCTATCTATCCATCTACTACTTATGTATCTATTTATTTATATCTACCTTCCAATCCTTCGACTTTTATCTATATGCTTATATCTATTTAAACATCTTTCTACTATTTTTACTTCCTTTTTCAAAAAAGTATTGTATTCGCGAAAAAAATTTCACTCAAAAATCGGCCTTCATTTCCATTTTTCTCGCCCTCGAATGAATGTTGAATTTTTTTTTCGACTCGACCACACGTGGATATATGCCTAGGAACCTACAGACACCCGAAATATCCATTTTGACGAATCCCGAGTTAATTACAACGAATTTTCTCGTGACGTCTGTATGTACGTATGTATGTGTGTATGTATCTCGCATAACTCAAAAACAGTATGTCCTAGAAAGTTGAAATTTGGTACGTAGACTCCTAGTGGAGCCTAGTTGTGAACCTTCCCTTTTGGTTGCATTCGGATGTTCCTAAGGGGGTCTTTTGCCCCTTTTTGGGGGGGAGGAATAATTTTTAATTTAGATGTAAACTTAAGTGGTGTTATAATTTGTCGGACACTTGGCGATATGTCGCCAGTCTTTTGGTCGCCAACTTGGCGTCAAATTTGTCGATTTTTTTTTTAAATATTGAATTTGGTTTCAATTTGGCACTGTTAGTGATCTTTAGAGAGTAAACAATTGAATCACATTAAAATTGCCAATAATGGGGAAATGACTTTAAATTGGAGTAAAAGGAAGTCATGTGATGCACACTCAGCTCGTTTCATTTATATCTACTTTCCTATCCATCTAGTTTTCATCATATGCATCTATGTATTTAAACATCTATCTACTGTTCATCTATTTATATCTACTGTGAGGCTGTGAGAAGTTGAGCTCCGACTCAGACAATGTTTACCTCTGTTTCGGAAAATAGGCAGGGGTCATTGGCGCTAAACTGAGTTGAAAAACTTTCTTAAAGTTCTTCAAAACTATTTCAACTAAAATCCAAGCCAATAACGCGTCAATTTTTTACTAAACTTCCCTAAAAAAGGTACACATAGTCAAGGTCACAGCTTAACTAACCAGAGCTGTGCAAAGCATTCCTATCCATCGAGTTTTATTTATATGCGTCGATCTATTTGTACACCAGTATATTATATATTATACACCAGTATATTATATATTTTACACCAGTATATTATATATTATACACCAGTATATTATATAGTTATTATACTATTTATCTATCTATTTACTGTCATATCCATCTATTTTTATGTGCTTCTGTTTATGCATCTATCTATTTGTAATCTATTTGTCTATTTACTACATCGAAGAAATTATCTGTCAGCTAAATAAACCAACAATGCAAGCTCTTTTGCAGTGCAAAGCAGTATGCTAAAAAAGAAAAAAAAAATCATTTTAAAAACGTTAAAACTTGCTTTTAAATGTATAGTTAAACCATGAGTAAAATAAACATGGCAACCTCGTGATAAAAACATACTGTCAGCTCCGCTTAATCGGGTAACGGATAAAAGAATACCCCGCTTATACGAATAAAACCTCCTGGAACCGTATATTTCCCCATAGACGCAATGTTCAAGGTCCCCGCTTAATCGAATAATTTCCCCTGATAATCGAATAATATTGATCAGTTTTCGCAAATATTTTTGTTAAATTTTTTTTGATTAAATTAGAAATAGGTTAATTTTTAAAAAATGTTGACGTAAAAATATAAAACAATATTTTTTGCCTTCAACGGGCTTGAAAAAACTTCTATTTTTCATCAAAACATTTACTCCATTCTTTTTAATTATTTTTGTCGCTGCCATTACGAAAAACATTAAATAGCACAGTCAATAATTAAATTAAATAAGACAAGAAAATATACACATTTCAGACGATAATAAATTGGAAAATATGAAACGCGTAAAACACGGCAAGAGGGAGAAAAAGACTTGTTCCTAAAAATACCTTGGGGCAAGCAATCCACTATTACAGATTTTTTTTCAAAACATATTGTACTGAAATAAGGTGTTAAGGCAAACATTTCATAACTCAAGTTGAAAGTTACTTTTTTATATTTTGCATACGTACTTTATTATATGAATAAATTAGTAAACTATTTTATTGTTTACTAGCGGTACCTGCACGGCTTTGCACGTAATAGAAAAATTAAAAGGTCTTTTGGTTCTCCTGTATATTTACAAATAATGTACGGCGAATTTTCTCGCCAATTGGCTTGTACCCATGTTATGGTTCCACGTTATGATAATTTCGTCATTTACTCGTCCATCTTATGATAGTTTTGTTCTTAAAATTGGGATAGAAAAAGAACCACATCGAATTTTCGAAACATCGCTTCGAGGTGCACACCCCCCTGCTACAAACTAACTTTGTGCCAAATTTCATGAAAATCGGCCGAACGGTCTAGGCGCTATGCGCGTCACAGAGATCCAGACATCCTACAGACTTCCTCCGGACAGAGAGACTTTCAGCTTTATCTTTACTAATAATAAAGCTGAAAGTCTCTCTGTCCGGAGGATGTCTGGATGTCTGGATGTCTGTAGGATATCTGTAGGATGTCTGTAGGATGTCTGTAGGATGTCTGTGACGCGCATAGCGCCTAGACCGTTCGGCTGATTTTCATGAAATTTGGCACAAAGTTAGTATGTAGCAGGGGGGTGTGCACCTCGATGCGACTTTTCGAAAATTCGATGTGGTTCTTTTTTTATTCTAATTTTAAGAAAAAAAACTATCATAAATTACGAAATTATCATAACGTGTAACCGTAACATGGGCACAAGCCAATTGACGAGATACGAAATTATCATAACGTGGAACCGTAACGTGGGCACAAGCCAATTGGCGAGAAAATTCACTACACATCATTTGTAAATATACAGGCGAACCAAAAGACCTTTTAATTTGCTATTACGGGCGAAGCCGTGCGGCTACCACTAGCTATTAGTAAAGATAAAGACTTAGCTTATTTCATACGTTTCAAGACAAGTGTTGTCAATTTAGACAGGTAAACTAAATTTCCCCGCTTCATCAAATACCCCGCTTAATGGAATAATATTTCTTGGAACAGACGATATTCGACTAAGCGGGGCTTGAGCGACAATATTTATATTTTCGACAATTTGGAAAATTAATACGAATTTAAGTGCAACGTTTCTGTACTTCGCACCCGAATGAGTTAGATAGCTCTGTGAAAGTTGTTTCTTTGCAAACGTAGTGTCAATACGAGGAAAACAACCACCCATGCGCGTGACACGTAACAATCCCAGCAGTAGAACTGAAGTAGATTCAACAAATGCCATCGATAAAAAATGAAAAGGCATTCGTTTAAGTTAAATGATAAAAACTAATAACAATAAAAATCTAATCTTTACATAGTATTAAAAAAAAAGTCTCCAAAAAGCGTCTGTGTGTTTGAACTCGCAAAACTCGAGAAAGACCCGGCCGATTTCGATGAAATTTTCAGTTTATTCCTTCAAGTTCTGAAAAGGTTTGCAGACTGGTTCGAAAAAAATTCGATGAGTAGTTCTTTTTTTATTCCAATTTAGGCCCAATTTTCAAAATCCCGAATATGGGGGTGAAAGATTACATATAGTAATATTATGTATCGATGGAAAGGGTAGAATTTTTCGCGTTCTACGCAATTTGTTTCATCAACGCTCTAACTTAATTACGGCGGGAGTTATTTGCGTTTTAGCTCTAATTTTTTCAGGCTAAGTTGAAATTTAGGAACTACTTTCTTCATTAAATCCACCAATAAAAAGTGAAGGAATTGCCCACAGTTTTCTTTTTGACACCATTCAAAAGAGTTGCTTTTTTTACTCCAGATCTAACTCGACCTATGGTCGTAAGTTTAACTCTCTATCTCTATTAGAATAAAAGTTGCCTTCGAATTAAATGAAGTTCAAAAATCTGTTCTCTATTCAAGCTTTTAACCATTTTATTTTGTGTTTCCATGGCTACGCTTTTTAAATCCATTTTTCTCATTTTATTTTAATTTCTTAAAATTATTTTAATATCTGTCGTCATTGTTTGCAGGGGAAATTTTGCATTATGTTTTTTTTTTCTTTCATTTAAGCCTGGTACTTCACTCGACTCAATGGTAATTTTCAAGGTAGACCGGGCAAAACCGGGCAACGCAGCTAGTATTAAAATAAAAAGTTCAAAAAATATATGAGATAAACCTGTAGAGTGAAAACACATGTAAAATTTAAAAAACATTTTCTGATAGCATGGGAAACATGCACACAACTACTAAGCTTTGCTATTCGCAAAAAGCATTAATCAAGAAAAGAAGTTAAAAATCCTCTTAAAGTCCTTGGTAACTAAAATTAATGACAAGTATTTTATTTGCTAACAAATAAAAAATGGCAAAAAATAAATATTTTAAATCATTGATATTTCTCTCCTTGTTTGGGTTGGGTAACAGTTAGAAATAAAGTTGGGTAACAAGCAGTAAGTTAATAAGTATGGTTGAGAAATAAGCAGAAGTTATTACGTAACAAGTAGTAAGTTACAAATAAAGTTGAATAACAAGCAGTAAATCTGGTTAAATAGCAATCGGTAAGTTGTAAATAAAGCTGGGAAATAAAAAGTTATTAGTAAAGTAGGGTAAAGCAGTAAGTTACAAATAAAGTTTGGTGAAAACAGTAAGTTAAAAGCAAAGTTGGGTAAGAAGCAGTAAGTTAAAAGCAAAGTTGGGTAAGAAGCAGTAAGTTAAAAGCAAAGTTGGGTAAGAAGCAGTAAGTTAAAAGCAAAGTTGGGTAAGAAGCAGTAACTTATAAGTAAAATTGGGTAAAAAGCAGTAAGTTACAAATAAAGTTTGGTGAAAACAGTAAGTTAAAAGCAAAGTTGGGTAAGAAGCAGTAAGTTAAAAGCAAAGTTGGGTAAGAAGCAGTAAGTTAAAAGCAAAGTTGGGTAAGAAGCAGTAAGTTAAAAGCAAAGTTGGGTAAGAAGCAGTAACTTATAAGTAAAATTGGGTAAAAAGCAGTAAGTTACAAATAAAGTTGTTTAACAAGCTTTCTGGTTGGGTAACGAGCGGTAAGTCCCACAAGCCAGGGCTTACGGTTCACTCAAGTTTAAAATTTTTGTTCTAAAGAAAACGTAAATGCTTCTAGTTGAATAAAATTTAGAAATAGTAGTTTAGTAAAACTTAAAGCAAGTCCGAAAACTCGTAAAAAAATTTATAGTTCTCCTCGAGGCAGTTTGAAACATTCCACCACACGATACATTATTTGTTTTCCTAAAATTAGAAATTCCAGCGTTTGACTGGTTTCCGAAAAAAAATTATTCAATGGCTGACTTTTGAAATTGTGAGACAAATGTGATGGTATCTTATCAGCTAGTTAAGAAACGCCAACATTACATTACAAACCCAACATGGAAACAAGGACTTATGTCAACTTATGTTTTCAATTTAAATTAAATATTGAGTCATTTAATAGACACATAAAATGACCCCTAAAATGATTTAAATCACTTTTTTAAAAATAATTCGCATCCCATGGTTGGCAACACGTCTGTTTTCCCCAAACCAAAATGGCGCCTCTCTAAGTCCAACCCTAGTCGCGGCTGACGTCACTGGCGAGGGTGTTTGCTTCTGCGCAGGAGCCTTGCGCCACCACTTGTTGATCGTCCGGAAAACTTTGCGGGCACACGCATTGATTTTCGGGCCCTGGTTTATTTTTGAACCTTTGCCACTGAACAGGTAAGAAAGATCGATGGAGCTGTGTGCCGAAACAAAATCGTCTGCCACATCCGGATAGAGTTTGTTCCATCATCCCCTCCAAGTCACATCCCATCACTTCAAACAATCCCATCACAGTAGAGTATCGAAATTCCGAAATTATTGTCACCATAGGTAGTTCGGTTTTTCGGACTTTCGAGAAAATACCATTTAGGAAAACAGTATGACATTCAATCAGATAAAGGGATCATACAATATGTAAGCAACGTACAATACAGTACATAACGCTAAAATATGTAATTATATATTTTCATAAAAAGTAACTCATTATTTAGTGAACAAACAAAAACAAATGTAAGTTATTTACAGTACTGTATGAGGAAATACTATACAGTATGATAACAAAAAAAAAAAAAAAAATTGAATGAACTTCTGAAAAATACACCGACTTCACACAAAGAAATTTGAACTAGTTTCTGTAAGAAAAATGATTTATACTCATTTAAGAAATTTTTTGATTTTCAGTTGGAGAACATTGAAATTCTTTGGAGTTTTTAAAATTTTGATGGGATTGCTCTCGGACGTTTGATGTTTAGGATTTTTGACGTTTTGGATTTTTGACACTCAGATTTTCGACGTTTGGATTTTTAACGTTCGGATTTTAGACGCATCGAATATTTGAAGTTCGGATTTTGACGTTCCGATTTTTGAAGTATCGGATATTCGACGTTCCAATTTTTGGACGCTCACATTTTTGACGTTTCGGATTTTAAACGTTCTTTTTTACTTGGAACGGCTGTTAGAACTTATCATCCAAAATTACCGAAAAAACCCTGCTTACATAGAAACTTACATACTACTCTCATAGAAAAAAACTATCAATCTACCCCCCAAAATCATCACAATAAAGATTTATATCACCTAAAAAAATTTAAAAAAAACTTTCACGAGAAAAATTCCACGGAAAAACAGACATTTGGTCTTGCACCCTAGCGCTCATTTATTTCATTAAAAATATAATTTAGAAGGGTAATGACCAAAATTTTGTTGCGTAAGAAAGCACACACGTATTTGTGATTTCATAACTAAAAACGTTTATTTGCTATACTTCATAATCATTACTTTTTGATGAAATACATGAGTTGTCACCTGCACAACTCGTAAAAAACAACAATTTATAGTTATGATAATACTTCATTAATGGATGATGTGCTTAGAATAAAAACCAATGACTAGTGAAAAACAACTTATAGTTATGATAGTACTTATGAACTGATGAGGCATAGAATATCAAAGAGAACAAGTAGTAAAAACTTATAAGTATGTTAATACTCATTTTTAAAAAAAATGATATGTTTAATACCGAAACCAACAACTAGTAAAAAAACAGCAACTTTTGTTGCCATAATACTTATAAATAAATGGTGCGTTTAGTATCAAAACCATTAGCTAATAAAAAACAACAACAAATAGTTTTGACAAAGTTTATGAATAAATAAGGAACTTTATCATAAAAGCCAAAAAACTGTAAAAAACAACAATTTATAGTTATGATAATAGTTGTAAATAAATGAAGTGTTTGGTATCAAAACCAGAGCAATACGTTTTAAATTTATTTTTAGTCTTTTGTGATTTGATTTTTCCTAGTGTATCACTTCACAAAGCAATTTAAAACAAATCCACAAAAGCAGGTCGAAAACAAAATCTAAAACGTTTTCATAGTGGACTTAATTCATACTTCTGCTGAACGGCCATTAGAAACACGCAACAATAACACAAACAGCATCATGACGTACAATGAATTGCGTAAAAAAATCACGGTTAATACATGGCATAAAACTTGGGCACCATGTGAATTGAATCTTATTTTTATAAGAAATGAAGAAGTCTATTCATTCAAAAACGGGTCCATATAAATTCTCATTGGTAAATAATGCTACTCACCTATTCTGCCGTGTGCAGGTAAACGGCAGTATCTGCAGAAATGAGTTTTCGAGATATTTGAAGAAACGCGTTCGGGATTCAATACTAACAATAGGGAAATGTTGGAATTTGACATCTTTTTTTCGCCTATTTTTCAGCGGAAACCAAATAAGCGAGCTTGACAATAAGGATAACGTACAATAGAGGACAAAAATACAAAAAAAAAAAAAAAAGAAATTCGCAGTATACTTCTTACATAGAAAAAAAATGAAGGCGTACGTGAAAGGTTTTTCCAACGAAACTAAATTTAAAAACTTCTGAACAATAAAGAGGGCAAAGCATAACATGTGCTCTTGTTTTTCCTACTTCTTTCTTTCTTTCTAATGTGGCTGCATTAGGCGCTTTAGCTTTTTAGACCTAGTGCGAACCCTCAATATGGTATCCAATCTTTCATGTGCCACCATTAAGACGCGGATGCCCAGTTTCCCACTAGATGGATGGAAGCACTTGGGCTCTTTTCGACGAAAACTGCATTAGTACTTAATTTTGCCGGGGGAGTTCAAAGCCAAACGTATACCCAAGGTTTTTTTTGCATGCCGCATAATCATACGACATGGGCACTGACAGTTTTTCTGCATTTCGAAAATAAATAGCCTGAAAAGCGGATCAGAAGCCTTGACCATGGCGCAGAAGACCAACGCTTTGCCACCATGTCACCCAGCCGACAAATTGTTTTTCCTGTACAATTTTAAAAAAATAATAATAATTTGAATTTTGTCATCTTGAATTCAAATTATATTTTTCGCAATCACGAGTGTGTGTGTATATGTAAGCATGAGTGTTTGTGTGTGGAGGGTATGTGTGTGTGTGTAGGCATGTGTGTTTGTGTCTGTGTGCAGGCATGAGAGTGTGGGTAGTTGTGTGTAGGTGTGTGTAGGCATAAGTGTTTGTGTCTGTGTGCAGGCATGTGTGTGTATGTGTATGTGTGCAGGCATGTGTGTGTATGTGTATGTGTGTAGGTGTATATGTGTGTAGGTGCGTGTATGTATGCGTGTAAGTGTAGGATATTGACGCAACCTGGAGACGGTTTTCGCTAGAGGTGCAGCATCGTGAGGAGCCGGTCGACGGTGATGCTGCGGAGGGTGGCGGTGGGAAAAATGATAGGACATCAAAAACAGTCAAATGAAAGCAATAAGCAATCCTGATTGCTCAAAAAATGAATTAAGCTGCTTTTGATTTTAAACGTCTCAAGTACTGAATCATGCAATGCTGATGATACAACTAAATGTTTCGAACCACATATGAGCTTCAAATGCTTTCTCTAGCATATTTTCAAGTACAGCGTCATTATCCTGCACTGCAAAGAATTTTGTGGAAATTTTACGGTGAAAAGCACTGGCATTAATGTTGCCAGAACTATTACTGTAAATTTTCGCGGTGAAAAGAACAATATGGTTAGTTGCGCTGATTAAAAAAAAAACTAAATACAAGCAGAACCCTCCTTATTATTGTTCACAGAACGGCACGCTAACTCCTGTACTAAATGGACACAGAAGTGAAGTGAGGAGGACGAATTATTCACCGTAATTCACGTGGCCCTGCAATAATTTTCTTTTTTTTCCGGTATAATATTCTTTGCCCACGAAACAGCCCAATTCACAGTAATATTTTGCCCATTTCACCATAACTGCACAGGTGTGACACCTTCACTTTATATTTTACTTTATTTCACTTTATTTTGCTTAAATTTCACTTTATTTCCGGGATTTTAGACAGGGTCTACCGTACTGCGTTTTACCTATTGACAAGAGTTAAGATGGAGGGAGTGAAGACTTTCGTTCGTGAAGCAAAGATCCAAAGTCACGCGATGAATTTTAAAGCAAAGCATTGGTCGAACAATCAGGTTTGTTTTGCTAGTTTCACGCAAAATGTGTCAATCATTCGTCATTGTTGAGTCACGCGACTTGTGGTCTTTGCCTAATTTTTACTAAGCAAATGTTTGGACTTGGACCATTTACTACTGTTCCCCTCTGAGAAGTTGAGCTTTAGCCTAGAGTATGTCCATTTTTTATGGGAGAGCAATCAGTAAGAAGAGAAATTGTTAGGCACAGAATTGAGCTACCATTGCAACCTTTTATTGACGAGTAAATCCTGTACCGCTTGTTACTTCTTACCTGAATTATATTGCTTGCCAAATGGGCTATAACACTGCAAACTAAATCCGCAAGTTCTTAAGCCGTTTTACCTCACCCCCTATTTCAACAAATGGAATCGTTTAATTGGTCGGGCAGCGGTGCTCAACTTGCCAGAGCTGGACAATTCCTGCTCACGACAGAGCAAATAAATGCAGGAATATTTCAAGTAAACGACATGTACATTCCATTTTTTAGTGTTCACTCTTTTTTACTTCATGTATTTTATGCTGCATTTGCATAACTGATAACAATACTTAAGTCAGAGTCTGAGAAAATGCAATACGCCCCTCAGTTTAATTCCATGCTTATGTCCATTACGCCTTCTACGTTATCATATATCGCTACAGATGAGCATAAATAAGCGCAAGGGTATCCCCCCAAGTTCAATGGCGCAACTCCGCCCCCTTTTTCTCAACCTTCTTTCCCTTTTTTATTTTTTAGCTCAATTTATATATATATATATACATATATATATTTTTTTATTTATTTATTTATATTTATTTAATTATTAACATTATTATTAATGCCAATGTATTAGAAAAGTTATGTGTAACGCCAATGACATATACACACACATACTAAATAAATAAGTAAAAATAAAATCTAAATAAAAAAATAAATAATTTTTATTACAAACAAATAAATAAATTAAAAAAACTAAAAATCCCCTCTCAAAAATTTAGATGACGCCTACTTGCACCATAATCCCCCCCCCCATTGAGCACCCCTGAATAAGCGCAAAAAAGTATAATTTTTGAAATATAATTTCTAGCGCGTTAATAATAGGAAAGAGAGAACCAGAAAATAGAGATAACTGAACTTTCTACACTCCAACTTTTCCTCCGCGTTTATTTATTAGTTATTTTACGTATTCGTTTCACAGGTGCCCTTTTAGAATGTCTCGCGAGGGCATCTGAGCACCGCGAGGTTCTAATGGCTGCCCTCACGCACGCCGTTTCCTCCCCGCATTAAAAAGCCAACTTTCGTCGCGCATAAATCACTCCTGAAAATTGCACAAATAGGCCTCTCGTGACCACTTTGCCTGCATTGGTGGAATGTGTGCTTCGAGCCCATTTTTCACGAACTTCGTCGGTGCTGTTCACGGGGATATTTTGTTCTATTCCAGGGATGTGCGCCCCCCCCCCCCAGGTTCTTGTGCGGGCTTAACCAAAGGGCTCAGTTGATTATTAATTAGGGGAGAGTGTTTTACCTTGAGACCAAGGCCGTATACAAGGAGGGGAGGTCTTAGAGTTAACCCCCCCCCCCACCGAAAAGTTCGGTTTGGCATTGAAATGTTCGTTTATTTTTTAAAATTTCCAAAAAATATTGTTCCAAAACTCAAATGTCTTTCATAAGTATATTAATTGCATAAAACGCTTTCATAATAAACTAGTGGTACCCGCACGGCTTTGCCCGTAATGGAAAAATTAAAAGGTCTTTTGGTTCGCCTGTATATTAACAACTAATGTATGGTGAGTTTTCTCGCCAATTGGCTTGTGCCCATGTTACGGGTCCACGTTATGATCATTTCGTATCTCGCCAATTGGCTTGTGCCCATGTTACGGGTCCACGTTATGATCATTTCGTATCTCGCCAATTGGCTTGTGCCCATGTTACGGTTCCACGTTATGATCATTTCGTATCTCGCCAATTGGCTTGTGCCCATGTTACGGTTCCACGTTATGATCATTTCGTATCTCGCCCATTGGCTTGTGCCCATGTTACAGTTCCACGTTATGATAATTTCGGAATTCACTCGTCCATCTTATGATAATTTTGTTCTTAAAATTGTAATAGAAGAAGAACCACATCGAATTTTCGAAACATCGCTTCGAGGTGCACACCCCCATGCTACTAACTAACTTCGTGCCGAATTTCATGAAAATCGGCCGAACGGTCTAGGCGCTATGCGCGTCACAGAGATCCAGACATCCAAACATCCTCCGGATATCCAGACAGAGAGACTTTCAGCTTTATTATTAGTAGAGATAAACCGACGACTTGAACACTAGCTGAAATAGCGCAAAGCACCGCATAAAAGTTTTTAAACCCTCCCCGAAATTATTTTCTAGTTACGGCCTAGCTTGGGACACTTTTCACATTTAAATTTTTTACGCTAATTATTCAAATCAAATTTTAAATCTAAAAGTCACATTAAAATATCCCAGCATTTTTCTATGTAATATATTTTTTACAATTCAGATAGTTGGAAAATAAAAAAATTGCCAGCGGTTAAAAGTAATAGTTCCAAACTGTCCAAAGGTACAACATCCTATTGTACTTTGAGACACATCTAGTTGTACTATGGGAAAGCCTTAATGATTCAGGAAACAGCCATGTACTTAAACCAATTTTGCACCAAAAAACAAAAAATACTTTTTTTTTTCATGGTAATGAATTAAATCATGAATAATGAACCATGAACCATGATTAATGAATTATTATCAAACATTAAATGTGTGTAAAATACTACAACAGATTAGAACATTTTTCCATGCTCCTAAACATATCTTA
This sequence comes from Uloborus diversus, assembly GCF_026930045.1. Classification (NCBI taxonomy): domain Eukaryota; kingdom Metazoa; phylum Arthropoda; class Arachnida; order Araneae; family Uloboridae; genus Uloborus; species Uloborus diversus. The sequence continues at coordinate 3,760,580 of NC_072737.1, read as the reverse complement.
GTTATTAAGAACCATGCACATGTTGTATCTTGGGACACGTTCCAAGGTACAATATGTTTGGCTGTCGCAAGGTACAAGGTACCCCTCAGGAGGCCCGTTCGCAAGTTCTGACCAATATCTCTCAATTTCCCCACACTGAACTGCACAAATGTGCTCAAGGCAAGTCATTCACAAACCCACTGAGTTTCCTAGTTTAAAATTCTGCTAAGTGAGGATAAAGGGGCAATCAGGGGGGAGGACTTGAACAAGAATACGAAGCGTCGTTCTCCGCAAACATGGCGCTCTTACTAAATGAAAGCTTCATTTGATTTACCACCTACACAATCGATTCCATTTGCATTAGCACTATTTAAGATTCATCATTAGGACCCATTAGAACGATCAGAGTCCATTAGAGATCTTTCCTGAACAAGAACCTAGACTCTGATGAGATCCGAATTAAGCTGACCTATCTCATCGAGTTTCCTAATATATGTAAAAACGTCGACAAAAATATTACAAATACAATGGTATAGGGTGTCTAAGCAAAAGGGTAAATGCTTAAGGGGTTAATTAAAGGGGTTTAATGCTTAATTTGCATTAAATTTGCACCCTTAATTTTAAGGGGAGTTTACGGGGAGTGATCTTAATTTATTTAATAATTACAGTCGGACCTCAATAACTCGAATGTTCCTTTATCTCGAAGTTTTCCTGGGGTCCCAAACTCTTGAGACAGTATAATAGCTTCCCAAAACTCAAACTACCGATAACTCGAACGTTTTAGCCTGTTCCTTGGGACTTCGAGTTATCGAGAGATAACTGTCATTAATTTTAAGGGGCAGTTTAAAATCTCAATAACTTAGCGATTTTGCAAATTTCCTGCAGGTATCTTCAAATTAAAGAAGAAAAATTTCCCAGCAACCTGCAAAATCTCTGCAGATTTCTTGCAACATTTTGTAAAAGGTATCACAATCTGTTCCTACGACAATGTCGTGTTTTGAGTCTCATTTTCGAAATAATATAAAAAGTGTCATTTGCGTGAGTAATTAAGTGTAATTGGTGGAAAATTTAGTCATACTTCTGATTTAAAACATGTGCAGAAAATTATTAGATTCCTGCCAAATTTGAAAATATCGCCAGAAAATCTGCAGGCTTACCTCAATAGCTGGAACTTCAAATGGTGATAACCCTATACCATTGCACTTTCGCTTAGGCAACCCTATACAATCTCGTTGGCAGAATTTTTATCTACATTTAAAAAAATAACTAATGAGGAATATGGATGACGTAGGTCAATCTAAGTAGGCTCTTAGAACTAATAAGACGACGCGATTGGCACATTTTGAGACCGTTGTCGATCTTGCCTGTTGCCCACCAGGCACTCAAATGTGATTTGACCAAATCTTACCTGGTAGTAATGTACGCTACTCAACATACGATTTCAGAACTTTTTTGGGGGCAATCGCACGAAGAAGATAAATTTTACAAAAATATTTTTTAACCAATCTTCTGCGAGCGATTTTATAAATCATTTTACTCGTTGAACATTATTCAATTACTTTATGGTCTACTAGCTGCGGTGCCCGGCTTTGCCCGGTGTACCTTGAAAATAAACATTGTGTCGACTGACGTATATTCAACAATCAGGATTAAATAAAAAAATAAAATCATGCAAAATTTCCCTCCCAAACAATGACGACAGATATTAAAACACTCTTAAGACATTAAATCGAGAAAGATGGATTTAAAACGCGTAACCATGGAAACACAAAATAAAATAAGTTTAAAAAATGAAAATGCGAAAGAAAATGGTTAACAATTTGAATGGAAATGAGATTTTTTGAACTTGATTTAAAAAGGCTTGTAACTTTTTTTTCTTTTCGAGATAGAAGCTTAATTTTTCGACCATAAGTCAAGATGGATCTGGAGTAAAAAATATCATTTTTTCCAATGGTGTCAAAAAGAAAACTCTGGGACAATTCCTTCACTTTTTATTGATAGATTTAATAAAAAAAAGTAGTGCCTAAATTTCAGCTAAGCCTAAAACAATTCGAGATAAAACCGCAAATAACTCCCGCCCAATTAAGTTAAAGCATTGAAACAAATTGCGTAGAACGCGGAAAATTCTACCCTTTCTAACGATATGTAATACTAATATGTGCAAGTCATTTTTCACCCCCATATTCGGGAATTTATGTGAAAATTGGGCCTAAATTGGAATAAAAAAAAGAATTACTCGTCGAGTTTTTTGGGAATTGGTTTTCAAACCTTTCCGGGGTTAAAAGAAAGATACTGTGAAAATTTCAGCGAAATTGGCCGGGTAGTTCTCGAGCTTTGCGCGTTTAAACAAACAGACGCTTTTTGGAGGCTTCATTTTGTACTATGTAGAGATTCTCCAAAATTGTAAACATATCAAGTCCTAAAGGCTTACCCAAAAATGTTTCGGCCGAAAAAGTTTTTTTTTTTCCTTCTTTAATAGTTGGAAATGATTTCTCCAATGTTATTCCATTCCTGTTAAAACAATAAATCATTTACTTTTTCATGGGAATTTTTTTTTAATAACCATTAAGCCACTTTCCTGGTGTGTCGCAATCTGTTTCTCAAATGTACTGAAAGTATTCAAAATTTTTATAGCATATAATTTGCGGTAATAAATTATGCATACTTAAACGTATAAAACAATATTGGTTTTATTCATTTAATTACCTAAATAATTAACCACATTTTATGTTGTTTCAAAAGGTTTTCATTTAATTTTTCTCGACAAGGAATGAATTCAGTCGTTATTGGTAAAACAAAAAAAAAAAAAAAAACAAAAAATTAATTTGAATTTTGACATCTTGAATTCAAATTATGTTTTTCGCAATCACGAGTGTGTGTATGTAGGCGTGTGTGTTTGTGTGTGGGGGTATGTGTGTTTGTGTGTAGGCATATGTGTTTGTGTCTGTGTGCAAGCATGAATGTGTGGGTAGTTGTGTGTATGTGTGTGTGTATGTTTTGTGTGTGTGTATGTTTTGTGTGTGTGTATGTGTAGGTGTCTGTATGTATGTGTGTTTGTGTGTGCGTGCGTGTGTGTAGTTGTGTATGGTATGCGCGTGTGTGTAGGACATGGATGCTTTTGCTATAGGAGCAGCATCGTGAGGAGCACGTCTACGGTGATGGTGCGGAGGGTGGCGGTGGGAAAAATCAAAGGACCTCAAAAACAGTCAAATGAGAACAATAAGCAATCGTGATTGCTCAAAAAAAAAATTGAATTTGATGTACCACAACACTGTTTATTCTCACCACTTTGTTGGATTTCTAGAGTATTTTGTTGATAAGATTTTCCAGTGCTCTTATTACAAATTTTAAATTCAAAACTGAGGTATGTAACATTTCGCTGTTACTCTCCTGAAAAACATTTCTGTTTTATCTAAATTAAAAATCTTTATTTCTACCTGTAGGGTGTAATTAAATTGAGAAGTTAAAATAGATAAATAACAATTTTTCCCTAAATATGATTTGTGGCTTAGATTAGGCCTTATGTAAGTAAAATCGCATTCTTGACGCAAAATATGTCGCTGTTTTGGAGCAAAAAAATAAATAAAAAAGTCTAACTCCTAGCCTCTGCTTTCTTGAGTACTGGTAATACATCCAGTAGAACAGAAAGATTTATTAAAAATACAGTAGTTAGAAAATAAGGTTACGAACAAAAATAAGGTTAGTTAAGCTAGTGATATATAAAAAATGTAGTACTAGAGTAATTTTATTTATTTGTTGTTCAGACGAACCGTTCAAAGAGATCTGTCTGTTATACTTTTTTTTTTTTTTTTTGAGCAATCACGATTGCTTATTGCTTTCATTTGATTGTTTTGGAGTCCTATGATTTTATTTTCCCGCCAGCATCCTCTGCAGCATCTTTGTCGAACGGCCGCCTCACGATGCTGCTCGTCTAGCGAAAACAGTCTCCAGGTTGCATCCATATGCTACACACACGCGCATACATACACAACTACACACACACAAACACATACACGCACATACATACGCCTACACACATACACATACACACACATAGACACACACGCATACATACATACACCTACACATACACACACAAACACATGCACACACTCAAACACACGCACACACAACTACCCACACACTCATGCTTGCACACAGACATAAACACACATGCCTACACACACACATACCCTCCACACCCCCCCCCCCACACACAAACACACATGCCTACACACACACTCGTAATTGCCAAAAACGTAATTTGAATTCAAGAGGTCAAAATTCAAATTAATCAATTTTTTTTTTTTAAGTTTTAATGTTTATAGTACACGCAAGTCTACAATAAATATTAATGCTTAAATTACCGATGTAGAAAAAAAAAGAGGACAATTTTCAAGAATTTTGTTAAAACACTTTGCTGAATAAGAGTTGGAGTTAACAAAACATAGGAGTTAGTGAAAATTGTTATTAATTTGAAGGTTAATAATTAGTATATGTTAAATTCTATCTTGAAACCAAAATGCCATAATGATGAACGAATTTAATTATTGCGACAGTTAATTTAATTAACTGCACCAATTAGCAATAAAAATGTACAGTGGTACAGGCCCAAAAATGAACATACCTGAATATTAATTGGATTACATTATTAGAAAAATAATAATACCCCTTAGTGTACAACCTTCAACTTCACCGATCAACTGCTGTCGTGAGAATTTCTAATCCAGATAATCAGTTCTTGTTCCCATTAAGGCCCTCTTGTGTGCAAATTAAGGTATTCTAAGTAGCATTTAGTTATATTAATCGAGAAAAGCATTCGAATGCGCCACCGCTTGGAATAGATATGTTCCAAAAACTAAATTACTGAATTGTCATCGGCTTTTGTATGTGAGCAAGATCCTCTCCCTCCCCTTCTTTCACCCAAATGACGTACCTTCTAAAATGCAATCAATAGAATAATTCTATTGAATTTTATATCTTGTTTCGCAGTTGTTGCTCAGACGAATTTGTCATTGCAACAGATGAGCTCAGATTTTCTTTCTGATAATATTCGTTTCGTTATAAGAAGAGGAAGTTTTCTTGTTGTGCATAACAGTTTTAATATGAGGTAAGTAAAAGAATTAAGTTGTATCGTTTAAAACAATTTCCAATTTTATCAGTGGGGCCGTTGTATTTTTGGTTTCCAGTTTTTTTTTTTTTTTTTTTTTTTTTTTTTTTTTTTTTTTTTTTTGAGCAATCACGATTGCTTATTGTCCTCACTTGACCATCCTTAGCATCTGGTTCCTTTTTCAGCTTGGACCAGGGACACCAGCACCACCGCCCACCGGCCTCTGCGGGCGCGGCTCCGAGTACTGCCTCCTAGAATCCGTTTCTCCTGGTCGATGGCGTCCATATCCTACACACACGCGCGCATTCATACACACACACATACACACGCACACACACGCACGCTGATACACACAAGCCTTTACACACATACTTCTACATACATACACACAAGTCTACGCACACAAGCCTTTACACACATACTTCTACGTACCTACACACAAGCCTACGCACACACACAAGCTAACACATGCACGCACGCGCGCCTACACATGCACACACACACAACTATACACACGTAACCGCCTAGGAGGAGGGGTAAGCTTGGGGTTTCTAGAAACAATAACCCCCAAAGAGTAGGGCCCTGTTGCAACTCGTGATTGCGAAAAACATAATTTGAATTCAAAATTTCAAAATTCAAATTAATTATATATATATATATATATATATATATATATATATATATATATATATATATATATATATATATATATATATATATATATATATATATATTAAGAACCGAAATATCAGCGATTATGAAATTTGCACACAAAGAATTGGTTTCGATATAAAAAGGTACACATTGCTTGCTTTGCATTATTTCGAAGTCTCTTATGACACGGTTTGAAAAACACACGAACAAGTTTCGATACAACACGATACTTATTCCATCTTTATTCACGATACTTATTGCATGCAAATTACCAGACTGCCCGGTTATCACATCAAGCTCGGTCATTCACTAATCGAGGTTGATGAGTTCTAACAAGAATGAAGCTGCAGTCTCTGGATGTGATAAAAGGGCTGTCTGGTAATTTGCATGTGCAACCCAAATTCGAAATAATAGAATATCAGAACTGTTTGAACAAAACTTGTCCCTGAGTCGGGAAAAATGAACGCATGCAAATTTAAAAGAGTAAAACACGTTATTCATTGAATGGGTAAATAAATTTGAACAACTTTTCAGATATTATTTGAATAACTTATAGATCATTAACACATTAGAATATTATACTAATTTTTTATATGGGTCAAAAAATTAGAATAATCTCTTCATTCAATGTGAATTTCAAAAAGCAGCGAAAATATTTGCATATCTGTTAACGGATAGTCACAAGTATGGAGCTTGGCGCCCGAATAATTTTACGCTCTTTTAAATGCCTTTTATTGCTCAAAATGGGTCGTCAAGATAGGAGGAAAAACGAAGTTACGTATTGTATAACTGCTTAAAGTAAGAAAAAAACTATCCAACTCAATTCAAATGAACGTTTTACAATCGACGGCATGTATGATTTTAAAGGAATATAGAAGGACTGGCCAACTAAAAAGTAACCGAAGTAAACGAGGTAGAAAAATTGTAACAACAGGCAGAGACGAACCCAAATTAAAGTAAATCGTTCAAAATAAGCGTTGCAAATGCTTCTTAATAAGTGTTGGGAAGAATCTATAGTTATCGTGTCCACGTCAACTACAGTTGGACGGTTGCATAAATTACAGCTTCAATTGCGGATCTACGAAGTAAGACATATTATAAGCATGAAACGTGCATGACTCTCCTGGAGCAAAAAGGAGCTCATACAGGGGCAACAAGGTTGGAAAAGTATTACATTCAGTAATGAATCTTTTTTGAGCAATCACGATTGCTTATTGTTCTCACTTGACACTTTTGAATTCCTATGATTTTATTTTCTCCCCGCCTCCCTCTGCAGCACCACAGTCGGCCGGCCGCCTCACGATGATGCTCCTCTAGTGAAAACCTTCTCCAGGTTGCGTCACTTACTTGCCTACCCTTACATATACACCTACACACACATATACACCTACACACACATACACCTACACACACATACACCTACACACATACATACACCTACACACACACACATACACCTACACACCCACATACACCTACACACACACATACATCTACACACACATACACCTATACTCACACATACATAAAGACACCTACACATACACACATCTACACACACACATACACCTATACTCAAGCATACATACAGACACCTACACATACACACATCTACACACACATACACCTATACTCAAGCATACATACAGACACCTACACATACACACATCTACCCACACATACACATACCCCCCCCCCCCCCCACACACACACTCGTGATTGCGAAAAACATAATTTGAATTTTTGAATTCAAGATGTCGAAGTTCAAATTATTATTATTTTTTTAAATATCTGTGAACAAAATAAAAAGCGTTCGGGTTGGCACTTAAAAAGTAAAGCGTATGAGAAATGTTGTGAAAGACGTTCTCTCCGATTTGACGCATCCTTTTTGACTTATGGGTGCATGAGGGCTGCTGGAATTGGACAATTGTATGTATCTTAAAATAAAACAATGCGTAACTTCCGCTGTTCATCCATAATGCTGCATGATACTTCATCTGAAGCACAGCAGTTACACATTTAGTGACACGTTTTGTCTTTCAGCAAGATTCGACTCGTCTCATGTCTCTAAATCGACTTATGTATTTTAAACAGAAAAGAAGAATTTCTTGGTAAAGCAACTCTACCAATATCAATACGATCAAGAATTAGTGGTACCGTCAAATTGAAAGACAGCGGTTCAAGACCTGGTGCCCGCCAACAAAATTGAGCTCGTTGCCGCATTTAAAGAAGGTATAGAAACAGTGTCAGAAGCGATTAATGTCAACAGGTGGTAGAATCCGTGTGTGAAAGAATTAAAGCATGGAATCCAGCAAAAAATAACGCATTCTAGTATTGGTATTGTTTTTTTAAGTGTTTTCCCCCCTTTGATTTGAATATTCTAATTTTTTGATTCAATGTAAATCGTCATCACTATAAACTTTTGGATTATTCTGTCTAAGATTATTTTTAATTGAGTATATGTGAAATGAAATGCACACTTTAAAGTCTACAAAAGGTGGCACGTTCATTTAAATTCCTAATTTGCACTTATATTTGGATAGAATTAACTGTTTTCCAAAAGGAGAAAAATATTCTATTATTTTGAATTTGAGTTACAGTTCTTCCTTAGCTCTGGCTTAGGGTGGTAACTTACTGCTACGATACATATTGACCTGATTTATGTAATGTACTCGATTACCAAGTTTAAAAAATAAGTAAAAATATACTGCATAAACAAAGTATCATATATGACGGTTTCGATCCTCCTCGGTACGAATTAACCATGTTATTCGAGGGACACCTGTATCCCTGTTGCAACTTTTTATTCCGTTAGAATTATCATCAAAATGGAAAACGAGAATAAATTCCAATTGGATGTTTCTATCTAAAGAAGTTCTTCTGCCCTTATGTAGAAGTTTGGTAAGACCTCATTTGGAGTATGCTGTTCAGTTTTGGTCTCCTTATCTTAAGAAAGACATTAATGTGTTGGAAAGGGTTCAAAGGTGGGCTACAAGGCTAATAAGTGGACTTTCCCACTTAGATTATGATTCCAGGTTTAGAAGGCTAAAAATGTACAGTCTCGAGCACAGAAGAGACCGAGGGGACAGGATTCAGTTGTTGAAATTTATTAAAAAGAAAGATGTTACGGGGCTGAAGTTTAGCGCTGAAAACAGGACAGGGGGTCAATGTTTTAAGCTATTTAAATCTCAGGCTGACATGGATGTTAGGAAAAATGATTATTTTAGCAGGGTAGTGGAACCTTGGAACAGTTTACCGGAAGAGGTGGTCATGAGCAAGGGAGTAGATAGTTTTAAGAGGGGCATTGATCTTCACTGGGGATTGTAAATTGACTAGGACAAGTCTAGCTGGGCCCAGAGCCTGTTGCTGGTAGTCACTTTTGTATTTGTATTTGCTGTGGAAACGTCTTTTAAATTATCGATCGGCTGTCTGGGACCTTTTTTGAATTTCTGGTGTTGTCTTTTTCGGTTTTTAGCCGGATACGAATGCCTAAAGGACTATCTATTTAAAATAGGACTGAAGGATTCACCGGATTGCAGCCTATGTGATTTTGGACTCTCGATGAAAAGTTGTCATGTAGACACGTGCATTGCACTTAAAAGTTTCAATTGTGAACTAAAAGTATTTTGATGATAGAACGCAAATAGCTTTAGTGCCTGGCATTTGTATCGTTTAATAAACTTTTATGGCACTAAATGGACTTGGAAAATGCTTTACATTCCGTCCCTACTCCTAAAACTTATTCATTTCAATTCAAAGCGTGTACATTTATTCAAATGAACATTATCTTATTGTTGCTTCTATATCTTAAAATTTCTCATTTGTTAGCAGAATATTTTTCCTCTGCTGGAAACAACGACTTCGGTCAATTTAACAAAAGTGTCGGAAAGATAACCTGATTTTAACTGACGTCGCTTATCATGCAAGACAATGAAACGGGTGTATTTTGTTCCGTTTTAAAAATTTTTAGTTCATCTGGACGTTCATGCCACCAGCGTATTTCATAGGGAAAAGTAGTGAAGTATCCATTTCTTCATTACAATAGTTTTGACCGGAGGTATAGGAGGATCGCGAAAAATTGAGCCTTTGTTCCACCCTGTTTCAGAATTGTACATTTTCGTAAAGGGGCCATATGGAGAGAAAAGTTGGGACGGAATTTGCAAGTGCGCCATTGGTTCTAGAGATTGAATATGTCACCTTGGAATTTAAGGAAATAGCCAAAGAGGTAAAACATTTAAATTTTGTGCGGTCAAGGCAGTTGTCTCATTGGACAGGTCACATCCTATGTAAGTGGGTGGGTCTTAGCTTTACTTCTTTCTGCAGCCATTGGTCAGAGATAACAACAACCGCGATAATTAATTTCAATTGAAAATCGGCTCGAGCAGGGTTGCAATAAAGAACGCAAGGTTTGTCCGTTTTACTTTTTTGCCAACTCAACGCAGTTATTGCCGCAACTTAAATCTTTTAGGTCTAAATAATCACACAAAGAAAAATATTAGGAGTAAATGCTTTTTCATATCGCCAAAATGTTGCTAAACTCCAAAATATGGCACTCGCTCTTCCTTTCTTCGCTACCTATTTTACGGAATGGACCCGTTTTCTCAAATGATTGACAAGGGTCATTTGTTAGCGGTTGGACTATAACGAAACTTGAAAAACTAGTTATATATTTCAGAAGCCCGTAATCGAAAACCTACTTCAAATCAGTAGATCTTCTCTTTGTTAGGTCGATTCAAAACACTATGACGACTACTACAACAATCTGGCGCGACTTTTAAATCTTTTATACTGTCTTTTATGTTTTCTTAAAACACTGAGGAAAATTATAATTTTACGCGAAAACTAACTCGTTGCAGTACCCTTCCCATTCTTCGGCGGAACACCAGGACTCTATGGAGCCCACTATGATGAATCGCTGCCTAGGGCACTCCGATAGAGAGAGACAAAGCCCTGGAATCTCTGCGCTCAGAGCAGTCGGGTCGATGAGGGACAGAATGTGTCGATGTGGCAAGCAGCCTGACAGTAATTGAGTTGTCCAATAAACGGTGTCCGCTCGGGCACTTGGGAAAGGGTGAATCCCCCGGAATGATTCACTTACGAGAGAACCAGGCAGAACACGGGGAAATATACGAACATTTGCGGCCAGGAATTTAATGCTGATACAGTCAAGCCCTGTTATTAGAGTATCGGTTAAAAGAATACCCCGCTTAATGTAATACTTTTTCGATGCACCAAACGGTTGATTTCTATTATTTTAATCCCGTTTAAGGGAATATCCTGCTTATTAGAATAATTTAGCGGGCTGGACTGTATTTATTTTTTGACGAAATAGAGTCCCTTCACTGATGTGGTGGTTCGCGAAGATTATCGGTGTTCGTTAATGGTGACTGGGGCATGTTATCGTGATCGCATATTTTTCAAAGTGAATCAAAGCCTCTGGGGGTACCTGGACCAGGGATTGCTCGACTTCTGGTCTGGATTACAAAATATATATATATATATATATATATTAATTTGAATTTTTGGCATTTTGAATTCAAATTATGTTTTTCGCAATTACGATCGTGTGTATGCGCGTATGTGTTTGTGTAGGCGCATGTGTGTGGTTGCGTGTGTGTGTGAGTGTATCTACGCATGTGTGTGAGTGAATGTTGTGTACGCGCGTGTGCGTGTAGGCGTTCGTGTGTGTGTGCGTGCGTGTAGGCGTTCGAGTGTGTGTGTATGTAGGCATATGTGTTTGTGTCTGTGTGCAGGCATGAGTGTGTGTATGTGTGTGTAGGCGTGTGTGTGTATGCGTGTGAGTGTATGTATGCATGTGTGTGAGTGAGTGTTGTGTACGCGCGTGTACGTGTAGGCGTTCGTGTGTGTGCGTGTAGGCGTTCGTGTGTGTGTGTGTGTGCAGGCGTTCGTGTGTGTGCGTGTAGGCGTTCGTGTGTGTGTGCAGGCGTTCGTGTGTGTGTGTGTGTGTGTGTGTGTGTGTGTGTATGTAGGCATATGTGTTTGTGTCTGTGTGCAGGCATGAGTGTGTGTATGTGTGTGTAAGTGTGTGTATGTATGCATGTGTGTGTATGTGTGTGTAAGTGTGTGTATGTATGCATGTGTGTGTGTGTGTGTGTGTGCGTGTAGGATGTGGGCGCAACATGGAGACGGTTTTCGCAAGAGGAGCAGCATCGTGAGGCCGGTCGATGCGACGGTGGTACTGGCAGAGGGAGGCGGTGGGAAAATAAAATCAGCGTAACATCAAAAACAGTCAAGTGAGAACAATAAGCAATCGTGATTGCTCAAAAAAAAAAAAAAAAACACAGAGGTTTTTCAGGACCCCATTCAACCCGTAAAATCACAAATAGTAGTAGGTACAGTAGACACTGGATTGTAATATGATATGGTACTATTCCACGATGCAAGGTCGAACACAAGCAATTTCTTATAACATAGTTCTCATGACGTTATTTTTAAATATGCTACTTAGTATTCCTTACGGCCGCCAAGTAATCTACTTTAAATAAAGGAACTATAACGGAATACTTTACTTCAAATGTGGACGTAGAGTCCATATATTCACAGTTGGGGATTTACTCATTGCCGAAGCGAAAAGTAATCCTCTCTACCTGGTGTTGGGAAAATAACCCGAAATTGGGATGTGCATAACATTGGATGAGCCACTGATTTGTTCACAATTAAAAGACCCGATCTTAATCATACCATTGACTCGATTTAGTTTTTCAAAACCCTAGAGTTCTTTCGTGGACGTCTAGTATTTCCTCTGGTAGCAAAGAATCAATTGAATCGTCTCCACCTTTTCACTAAGTTGAGATTATTTTACTTTCCAGTTCAAATGATGTAGACACACCTTTTAGCCAGCAAAATGGTCATCTATTCCCTCTAATTGTAGAAAATATTAAGAATTGAAATCTTTCGGAAACGTCCCATATCCTAATTGATGATATAAGCAAAATTAATGTTTCATTTAAAAAAAAAAAAAAAAAGTACCCTTAACGTGGACCCATAACCAGTAAACGAGGCATATTCTGGAAAACTTGCCAAAATTACAGGGATTAATCAAATCTAGTGATACCCGCACGGCTTCGCACGCAATAGAAAAATCAAAAGGTCTTTTGGTTCGCCTGTATATTTACAAATAATGTATGGTGAATTTTCTCGCCCGTTGGCTTGTACCGATGTTACGGTTCCACGTTATGATAATTTCGTATCTCGCCAATTGGCTTGTGCCCATGTTACGGTTCCACGTTACGATAATTTCGTAATTTATGATACTTTTTTTCTTAAAATTGGAATAGAAAAAGAACCACATCGAATTTTCGAAAAATCGCTTCGAGGTGCACACCCCCATGCTACATACTAACTTTGTGCCAAATTTCATGAAAATCGGCCGAACGGTTTAAGCGCTATGCTCGTCACAGACATCCTACGGACATCCTACAAACATCCAACAGACATCCAGACATCCTCCGGACAGAGAGACTTTCTGCTTTATTATTAGCAAAGAAGACGAGCAGATGTGTGCATCACATGACCTCCTTTTACTCCAATTTCATGTCATTTTCCCATTATTGCTAATTTTAATGTGATTCAATAGTTTACTCTCTAAATACCACCAACTGTGGCCAAATTGAAAACAAATTGAAAAAAAAATGCCAAACTTGTCACCAAGTTGGCGACAAAACTTGGCGACTAAAATGGCGATATATCGCCAAGTGTCCGCCAAATTATAACACCACTCGAGTTTACATCGAAATTAACAATGATTTCCCCACAAAAAGGGGCAAAAGACCCCCTTAGAAACACGTGAATGCAACCAAAAGGGGAGGTACACAACTAGACCCCACTAGGAGTCTACGTACCACATTTCAACTTTCTAGGACACACCGTTAGTGAGTTGTGCGACATACATACATACATACAGACGTCACGAGAAAACTCGTTGTAACTAACTCGGGAATCGTCAAAATGGATATTTCGCGTGCCTATACGTTCTTAACACTTATCCACGTGTGATCCGAGTTGAAAAAAAACTCAACATCCATTTGGGGGTGAGCAAAACGGAAATTAAGGTTGATTTTTGAGTGAAAATTTTTTCGCGAATGCAGTTCTTCCTTTTTTGTAAAAGGAAGTAAAATCTTTTTGTAGCCCAGCACAGATTGTAATGATCCAGAAGAGGATTTTTAATTTAAAGATGAAGTTCAGCTATGAATTTCCTTCGTAAACTGTTAATTCTATTACTGGGGCAAAACATTTTCTATCCATTTAGTTTGTAGTACATAAAATAAATTTTAAAGTTTGCAATAAATAATTATCATTAGTTTCAGTTATGTAAGTTATAAAAAGTATTTTTTAAATTCTTTTTGTCCGAAAACAAGTCATCTCCAACTTTTAATAACATTTTTTAAAGAAACAAAAAATGTTATACACTCATAAAAGCTCTGAAATCTTAAGCAAATAGTTATATTCTGTGATAGAAAAATGAAAGGAACTCTATATTAGGGTGGATCGAAGAAATCGATTTATTTATTTCAGAATTGCGTTGCCTCTCAAAAGTTGTAGTTTGGTATCCTCAATTGGGGAAAAATACTAAAAAAATTCTAAGTTGACATCTTCAAGTCACACATGAGGCTGAAAATTTGAAAAAATATGTTAAAAATTGAATTTTTCTAAAAATAATAAAATTAATTTTTTTAATCTTCTTTACTAATAATAAAGCAGAAAGTCTCTCTGTCCGGAGGATGTCTGGATGTCTGGATGTCTGTAGGATGTCTGTAGGATGTCTGTGACGCGCATAGCGCCTAAACCGTTCGGCCGATTTTCATGAAATTTGGCACAAAGTCAGTTTGTAGCATGGGGGTGTGCACCTCGAAGCGATTTTTCGAAAATTCGATGTGGTTCTTTTTCTATTCCAATTTTAAGAAAAAAAAACTATCATAAATTACGAAATTATCGTAACGTGGAACCGTAACATGGGCACAAGCCAATTGGCGAGATACGAAATTATCATAACGTGGAACTGTAACGTCGGTACAAGCCAAATGGCGAGAAAATTCACGATACATTATTTGTAAATATACAAGCGAACCAAAAGACCTTTAATTTTTCTATTACGGGCGAAGCCGTGCGGGTGCCACTAGTTACTAATAATAAAGCTGAAAGTCTCTCTGTCCGGAGGATGTCTGGATGTCTGTAGGATGTTTGTAGGATATCTGTAGGATGTCTGTGACACGCATAACGCCTAGACCGTTCGGCCGATTTTCACAAAATTTGGCACAAAGTTAGTATGTAGCATGGGGGTGTGCACCTCGAAGCGATTTTTCGAAAATTCGATGTGGTTCTTTTTCTATTCCAATTTTAAGAAAAAAAAATCATAAGATGGACGAGTAAATTACGAAATTATCATAACGTGGAACCGTAACATGGGCACAAGCCAATTGGCGAGATACGAAATTATCATAACGTGAAACCGCAAGATGGGTACAAGCCAACTGGCGAGAAAATTCACCATACATTATTTGTAAATATACAGGCAAACCAAAAGACCTTTTGATTTTTTCTATTACGGGCAAAGCCGTGCGGGTATCACTAGTACTTTTATAAGGTAACAGCCCTAAATTTTCAAAATATAGCGGAGTTTGAACCTAAAAAAATATTTTACATCTTTTACATAAGATCTTTCGCTTGCGCATGCGCCATAAATTGGACAAAAATCTCCTGGCTACAAAACAAACAAAAATACTGACAAAACAAAAATATACTGACAATTTAGGCTGTTGCATAATGAAAAATTACAAAAAAAAAACTAATTTTATTACTTTCTGAACATTTCGAATTTTAACATATTTTTTCAAACATTCAGCCTCATTGCCAAACTGAAGATGTCATCCTAGAAATATTTTAGTATTTTTGAGGGAATAAAAAAAATCGACTTTTTTCGACCCACCCTGCTCTATATGTGTGATGAATTTTAAATAATTCAGTTTTATTTTTCTCCTGCAAAATTAGTTTCGATAGAGATGACTCATTTTCGAACCCATCGATTCAATCTCATCCGGAGAGTTGGTCCTTTTTTGTAGGTCCGGCATTTTGTCGCCGCCCCACCGCTCGACGCTCAGGGCGGAAAAAGGGGGCTCACGAGGCGATGAGAACAATAGGAAGCCTCTCTCTTCTTCTCCGACAAAAGGAGCAACAAGTGAACCTTCCTCTTTTCTTGCCCGGATGCCCCGGCACAACATCCCATTCAAGCGAAGGATTAGGAACAAATGGAGGCAGACGATACCTTTCGGAGGGATTGTTCCTCCGACGCGGGAAAATATCCTGTGCTTTCTTGGACGACTCGTTGCGTTTTTTAATGGGCCGAAAATTACACAGTGTGTTCCAGTGGCGTAGAATGAGGGTCTGTCTCTCCATTCATTGAACAAAAATTATAACAGAACAGAGATAATCAAAAAAATTTTTTCGAAAGGTTCGATGTCTATACTTGTCCCCCGCTTTACCTATACACCTACCTATCTACCTATACCCAACCTATACAGTCGACACGCGAAATGGGTATAACGCGAATTTTTCACAAGTGACGAATTTTAGCGCTAACGCGAATTTTTCGCCCACAATAGGAACTTTTTTGGAAGGAAGTATATCAGCTTCGTTATTGGCTGCTAAATAACGAATTCGTGAATGTTATTATATATCTTTAAGCATCACTGACAGCCAAAGTTCCCACACCAAACTAGTCTAGTGCATCAAATAACCACTCAGCATCTTTCATTCATTATTATTTTTTTTCATTCTAAATATGAACGTTGATGAAATATAATGGCACCTTAGTGTCACCTTATTCTAATGTTTGTGAAGATGTTAAGAAAAAGAAAATTCCTAATAAAAAAATTTAAAAAAGGCTAGGATTCTCGATATGCATGAAGAACAACAAAACGTCGATGGTAGCGCGGCAATAAGTGGAATGAATCTTCCATACGTACAATGAAAAGTCAAAACAAAAAGATATCCGTAAAAGTTTAGATTAGAACTTAGT
This sequence comes from Uloborus diversus, assembly GCF_026930045.1. Lineage (NCBI taxonomy): Eukaryota > Metazoa > Arthropoda > Arachnida > Araneae > Uloboridae > Uloborus > Uloborus diversus. The sequence continues at coordinate 3,743,802 of NC_072737.1, read as the reverse complement.
TTCAATATTGAAGCTTGCAGAGCAGTCTAGCAATGTAAACATTATGAAAATGGAAGCTGATCTTGTACTGTGGATTAATAAAGAGATCAGAAAGAGGAGATGTTGTCACAAATTGAAACGTTATAAAAGAAAAGGCGAAGCAACTGTATTAAAAGTGTATTAGATAAGAATAACGATCTGATCATGCAGCATAAATCATCAATATCTTCATTTTTTAACTCTTAAACATTGTCCCTGCATCTACTGTAGAGTACTAGCCCAGTGCATCCTTTTAATTTTACTACATGCTGTTTGTACAGTGTTATTTTATTTTATGTCTTTCATTCCTATTGGTCATTCATGTTGTGCATCTTAAAGTATTTCATGTTGAATAACAATTTTCTATTTTTTAAATACAATAAAAGTTCAGTTCTTTATGCAAGAAACTGTAGTGTATGGTTAAGAAATGCTTTAGAGCAGTTTGAGGGGTGTTTATAAGTGTCTAAAAGTATTTGGTATGCTTTAAAAATTTTGTATGCATATATTTTTCTACAACGCGAAATTTCGACTTACGCGAGGAGTCTTGGAACGCATCCCTTCGCGTAAGTCGGAACTCGACTGTACTACTTAGCCGGCCACATGTTCCATATAAAATCAAATACAGAAGAACCCCATATATCTAAAATGGAGTTGTTTCCAAAATTTTAAAAAGTATTTTTTTCTGAAAGAGCACGCTTAAAAACATAGAATCAGACCATTTTTTAAATAATTTCTTTAAGTTTAATATTTAAAAAAAAAAAAAAAAAAAAAACTCAAATCGGTGTTCTTTCATCGTTTAACGTTTCTGCCGATGACATCACAAACGATGAAATGCCATTCAGTGTTGCCATTCACGGTCCAAAATATTTAATTCGCATCTCTACTCACGTGTATTGGCAACGATAGGATTGATAGCAAGCGTAGAGCGCAATTTTAATTCGCTTCTTGATTATCATAACGTGGAAATGCGGTAGAAAGATGCGCCATAGTCCATCATTTGTGACGTCATAAAGACCACGCCTTGTTTGAAGAATCGGACATTTTAAAAAAATTAATTAAAAAATAACTGTTGGAAAAATGAAAGTATTTTCTGAGCCCATGTTTTTTTTTTTTTTTTTTTTTTTTTTGCTTATTCTATCAATTTCAGTCACAAAAAGTTCTACTTTTGACTGAAGGAAACAACCCCATTATCCGACAGCCGCGGTACCAGAGGGGTATCGGAAAATGAAAATCGTCGGATAATCGAGGTTTACTTCAAGTCCATTTGTTAATGCACACGGATTAAACTATGATTCAATTTAGTAAGGCTATAATAAAGTTTTAAAAATAACACTCGCAATTTAATTTTTACCGCCACATGTTTATTTTAGTACATCAGCAAAATCATCCCATATAGAATTATTGTAGCTTTACCAATATGAATCATAGTTTAATCTGTGTGCATTTACAAATGGACTTGAAGCGAAGCTCGATTATCCGACGATTTCCATTTTCCGATAATGCGCAGTGATGTAAGAATTATATGCTAAAATTTCAATTAAAGTTTTAAAACATTTTGCATTATTTTTGAGTGACTTCACACTGAAAATGTCATTATCAGAACATTTACTAAGCAATAAAACTAATAAATAAGGTAAAATACGCCATTTGCCATAACCCTGGCTTAAGGCGGTAAGTAACTGCCTAATAAATGAGGACCCAATCATTTAAAAAAAAGGGCTGATGTGTGCATCACATGACTTCCTTTTACTCCAATTTAATGTCATTTCCCTATTATTGGCAATTTTAATGTCATTCAATAGTTTACTCTCTAAATATCACCAAGAGTAGAAAAATTGAAACCAAAAAAAAAAAAAAATTTTTAACGCCAACTTTGTCGCTAAGTTGGCGACAAAACTTGGCGACCAAAAGATTGGCGATATATCGCCAAGTGTCCGACAAATTATAACACAACTTGAGTTTACATCGAAATTAACAATGATTTCCTCCCAAAAAGGGGCAAGAGATCCCCTTAGGAACATCCGAATGCAACCAAAAGGGAAGGTGCACAACGAGACCCCACTACGATTCTACGTACCAAATTTCAACTTTCTAGGACATACCGTTTTTGAGTTATGCGAGATACATACACACATACATAACGTACATACGGACGTCACGAGAAAATTCGTTGTAATTAACTCGGAGGTCGTCAAAATGGATATTTCGGGTGTCTGTACGTTCCTAGGCATATATCCACGTGTGATCGTGTCGAGAAAAAAACTCAACGTTCATTAGAGGGTGAGAAAAATGGAAATTAAGGCCGATTTTTGATTAAAAAATTTTTCGCGAATATAATACTTCCTTTTTTGTAAAAGGAAGTAAAAATCAGTAGATAAAATTGTGTTTCACCAGCAGTCAAATTTTAAATAGTTTCACTATCCTACAGTAGTTTCAGTTTTGGTATTTTGCATTGGAATGGGTGATCTGTTTCGATTTTCATATTTGTTTTGCGTCGGAATAGCTGCAGGATATCCGAAATATCAAATAATCGAAAATTGGATAATCCGGGCTCCACTATACCTATTTTGCTCCATGCTTACTGTTAATGCAATGAAATTCAATGTTTTTTTTTTCATTCATAGGTTCCTGGATACGAATGAAATGAACAAGTCACGCGTCCCTTCCAAGATGGCGGCCGTGCCCTCTGACATCCAATTTCTTGCGTTTGCAACGTTGCTTAAAAGCAATCGCATCTCAATGCAATGAATAAATAGATAAACCAATCGATCAATTTGCATGGGGTGTGCGTGATTCCATTTGCCCCCATAGAGAGAAGTTCTGCGTGATCGGAGTTCGTCTCATTCGTTCGAAAAAGTTCTATTAGTTGGGAGGCGGTGCGTGAGAGAATCTCACATGTGGTTCATATTCATCTCCCCTCGAAGAACAGCAGTTTGCAACAACAGACACGAGCGCACGAGACGGATTTCTCTTCACCGTAACAAAACACGTCACGGCAAAGTTGCATCGGCGTCACTGCGAGTCACAATGGTCACAGTCACGAAGGGACAGAACTATGGCGTATTTGTCTTGACCATAGCACAACATGACATGACAAAGTTGCATCGACGTCACTGCGAGTCACAATGGTCACAGTCAAAAAGGGACAGAACTATGGCGTATTTGTCTTGACTATAGCACAACATGACATGACAAAGTTGCACAGACGTCACTGCGAGTCACAATGGTCACAGTCACAAAGAGACAGAACTATGGCGTATTTGTCTTGACCATAACATGGCATGACAAAGTTGCATAGACGTCACTGCGAGTCACAAAGGTCTCAATCACTAAGAGACAGGTCCATGACATATGTGTGACATATGTTTCGTTTGACTTTATCGTGACGTCGCTGCAACAATAATTTCGTGACCGTTCAATCTTGTGACGTTATGAAGGCGTTACTGCGAGCCAAAATGGTCACAGGCACAAAAGAAGAGAATCGTGACGTCTAGCTGTGACACATATGCAACGTGTATCGCGTGAGTTCACTGTGACGTCGCTGAAAAAATAAATTCATGACTGGTCGTCTTCTAAGGTTATGAAGATTTAACTGCAAGTTGCAATGGTCACAGTCACAAAAGACGAGAATCGTGAGGTCTAGCTGTGACACATATGCAACGTGTATCGCGTGAGTTCACTGTGACGTCGCTGAAAAAATAAATTCATGACTGGTCGTCTTCTAAGGTTATGAAGATTTAACTGCAAGTTGCAATGGTCACAGTCACAAAAGACGAGAATCGTGAGGTCTAGCTGTGACATATATGCAACGTGTATCGTGTGACTTCACTGTGACGTCGCTGAAAAAAATAATTCATGACTAGTTGCCTTCTAAGGTTATGAAGATTTAACTGCGAGTTGCAATGGTCACAGTCACAATGGGAGAGAGAATTGTGATGTCTCGTAGACAGTCACGCTGAGACACACGTTTGACTTGGGACTTCAATGTGGCGTCACTACACTATTTATTTGTTACCGTTCACCTTGTGACGTTACTAAGACGTCACTACAACTCACAATGGTCACAATCACAATGGGAGAGCTAATTGTGACTTCTCACTGGAGTCACGCAGTGACACGTATGTGACACGTTTCATGCGACCTTGCTGTGTCGGCGCTGCAACTATGCATTTATGACAGTTACCTTGTGACGTTGCAAAGACGTCACAGTAACGTTACTTTTTTATGTCGCAGCGGACTGATTCCTCAGTTGTTGCAACCTGTTGATGACTTTACAGCTCGCAAATTTCGTATTCGAGTTCTATTTCAGTCAGAGCCCGATCATTCTGATATCGGGCATGGGGCACATTTCTATTTCAGCCCCCCCCCCGGAGGGGCCCAAAATATTTGAAGACACTTTCACATAAAATTCATTCTGTGCCCCCCCCCTAATATATTCCCCCTTTTGCTATTAAAGAAGCAACAAAATATTTCGATACTTGCGTATTAACACAGCTGTGCTAAATTTGGTGGTACCTCATATCACAATATAGTATAAAGGTACATTTAAAAAGTAGAAGAGATAAAACATTATAATTATATAAGATTTGTTAAAATTTGCCCGTAACCGTAAACATAAAAATTATCTATGATATAACTTTTAATAGTAAATAAAAACTAAACTGGGGTTTGGGTTTTGGGATTTGGGAAAGATATCAAATTTTTAAGGGGAAATTTTATCAACAAATAAGACGTTTTTTTCCTTGTCTTGGCATTTGCAAAAATATCAATGATATCATTGTACTCTAGATTCTGAGTGAAATTATCATTTACTTTTAATTACTATGACAAATTAGGGGGATTTTGGGCCCCCTGAAATCTAAGAGAAGGGGCCTGTGCCCCACGTGCCCCTGCGGTAATCAGGTTCTGATTTTATTCACTGTCCTAGTAGTCTGTCAGAGAAAACAGGCAGTTGGTAGGTGTAAGGGTCTCTGAGGGCGTCACATGTCTTTCAGCGGTAAGCACATGATTGCAACTCGTCGCAGATCGTCACTAAAAATCACCCACTTGAAACATGTTCTAAGAACTGGTGCAGTGTAAAAACAGTGTTATTGAATTTAATCCCTTCAGTCGGAAATATGAAATGTTGGACCAAAAATGCTGATATTTGGTACGCAGTGTAGTATGGTAAAGGGTATCTTATAGACAAAATTTTTTGTTTGTAGGAGAAAAATTAAAAGAGTTATGGCACGTCCAATATTCTGGACTTATATTTTTGAAATCAATGTTTCATATACAAAAACGATAAAATACCGAACAAACTTCATTATAAAATGTTCTACAAACAATTATAAAACATAATATAAGCGTTTGAAACGATTAATTAAAGATTGTATATTTTTTTTAAAAAAATTAGGAAAAAACCTCGCTTTTCAGATGAAAATCCATGGTTGGAAAAATGAGCTACTCTCTATCCCTCAATCCTTATGTGTCAGTGTTGTCGATCCCAAAACGAAAAATTATTTCACAGATTATAATAAGTAGAATGTAAAGAGTCAACTACAAAAAAAATCAATTAATTAAATCAATTATTAAATGATTAGCAGCTTTTTAAAGTGTATGTCCGGTATACCGGACACCAGGTCTGAAGGGGTTAATTCATGAACTATTTCCAACCACATAAAGTATTTTCAGTAAGTTACCGCCCCTTTAACAAAAGTTGAAGCAGAAATACATGAAATACACCGCCAGCTCAGTCATTCCATCCGAGGACTGCAGTTTCGTGCTTATTAGCCCTCGTCAGCCCGGCATAGGAAGCGACTGAGCTGGAGGTGGAAAACATCTTAAGGAAGCCAAGAGTGCTAAACAAACTGGTAGCTAATGTATAATTAGCACTGACCTCCAGCTTAGTCCAGACATGTGACCCAAACAGGATAACAAAATACTGAAATTACATGGCTGTGTGCCTAATACAACATTGTTAGTGTATTGTACTACACTTGAGAGCTCTACCATGTATTTTCGTATCTGTATAGCAGACTATTCTAATTGGATGCATGAAATTAACTGGAAGATATTGAATTTAGCTTACAATGTCCCTTGTTCTTTTCTGCATACAGTATTTTGTTTTTTCAAAAAATACTGAATTCAGTAAAAATACTGAAAAATCACATGTTTATTAGTCGCTTCCTATGCCGGAATGATGAGTGCTAATAAGCACAAAACTGCTCGGCTGGAGTGACTGAGCTGGCGGTGTATTTCAGGCACATAAAGTATGTCAGTTCATATAAACTAACTGCGGGTACGTAGACAATGTATCACTTATGTAACAACGTTTATACTAAGGTTTCCAATCCCGAAATCCCGATCCACCGGGATCTCGCAGGATATTTAACGGGATCGAACCCGCGGGGTTTTGCTCTCAATCCCGCAACTTTTTTTCCATTTAAGCATTTTCCAGCTTTTGTCGCTCATAAAACGCCTGTTTTCACAAGCATATCTGAAATTTGAATCTTCTCTCTAGTATATTTGCAAGAAGAGCAAGAAAATCTGTCTTTTATGACCAACGACGGATTTACAATTTAAGAACACAATAAAAATAGAGCATATTATTCTGAGAATGAATTGCTATTCACTTTCGAGGTTTCAGTTTTCATACGTTCAGCAATTCAGAAAAAGTGTAAAACTTACAAGCCTTTACGAAAAACATCACTAAAATTTAAAATCCAGTAAATTACTTTAGAAAACGAGCTGATGTGTGCATCACATGACTTCCTTTGACTCCAATTTAATGTCATTTCCTCATTATTCGCTATTTTAATGTGATTCAACAGTTTACTCTCTAAATATCACCAACAATGGCCATATTGAAAACAAATTTAAAAAAGAAATTAAAATCGCCAAATTTGTCGCCAAGTTGGCGAAAAAACTTGGCGAGTAAAAGACTAGCGATATATCGCCAAGTGTCCGCCAAATTATAACACCACTTGAGTTTACATCGAAATTAACAACGATTTCCCCCAAAAAAGGCGCAAAAGACCCCCTTAGGGACATCCGAATGCAACCAAAAGAGAAGGTGCTCAACTACACCGCACTAGGAGTCTACGTACCAAATTTCAACTTTCTAGGACATACCGTTTTTGAGTTATATACACACATACATACGTACATACGGACGTCACGAGAAAATTCGCTGTAATTAACTCGGGAATCGTCATTACGGATATTTCGCGTGTCTATACGTTCTTAGGCGTTTATCCACGTGTGGTTGAGTCGAAAAAAAACTCAACATTCATTCGGGGGTGCGTAAAATGGAAATTAAGGTCCATTTTTGAGTGAAAATTTTTCGCGAATACAATACTTCCTTTTTTTTGTAAAAGGAAGTAATTAGCGAAATTATCCAAACTCTTTTACTGAGACTACGACTTGGTGAATTGGTGAAATCAAGCAGTATTTACCCCTTGCTGTAATGGATCAAATTCACTGATACAATTACCAACGTTAATGAAGCAGCAATTAAAATTATCAATGCAATTTAAATTGGATAGAGCAAAACACACATAAGAGGCATCGTTAATGTCCGGAATTTGCAGTTCTTGAGCCAGCATAAGGGGGGGGGGGAATCTATTTCAGAAGGTGATGAAGTTAATGCGGATCTTCTTCTAAATGTCCACAATTATTTAGTTTTAGTAAAACCAATTGCAGTGGATCCACAGCACGTGTTTCCAACAAGCGCATTATTTTTAGAGCAAAAATCCTTTACCATCCCATACGAGCGGCATACTTTTGCTTACCAAACGATAATTGCTAATTAGGATCTGACTTTGTAGTCTTTTACAATTGCTGCTCGGAATTTAAAAAGACTACTAGCTGCGTCACCCGGCTTTGCGCGGCACACCTCGAAAATTAAAGTTATGTCAAGTGACGCGAGTTCAACACTCAGGATGGAACCAAAAAAAAAAAACTCAGTGAAATTTTGCGGCAGATTGCGGAAAACCCCCAAAAAGTAAACATCTTAAATCTCCTGATTACAGGAGAAGCCTCAAAACAAAAACAAGAATTTTACCTGTTCATATTCGAGAAAAAAAATGGCAACAGATCTTTCATCTCAATGATTTTCTTCACTGCTATACATTTTAATAAAAGTGTTGTTGCGGAAAGTTGAGATGATGCACTGAATAATAATTTGAATGGAGGAAAGCCTTCGAAAAATAGGGATTTTATGTCGAAATCCACGAGTCATAATTAATAGTTTCTAATGGATATCTCCGCTAATTATTATCGGAGGATTATGTTAAATAGCCAAACATGAAGACGGGAAGATGACGAATTCATCGATACCAGGTTCGATGGTCAGTTCACGGTCGTTCGAAAGAAGAACCTTAGACATACATAGATACATAGGCTCAGTTTTTTAATTATATAAGAGATTAATTCAAGTAATAAAAGCAGTCCTTCCTAAAATGCATAACTTTTTCTTTTTGACACAAAAATTTAATTTTTAGAAGACTCAAGTCAATCCCGAGGGATCCCGCAAAGAAACTGAAAATAGTTTCTTTGCGGAGCCTCGCTATTTTTGCGTCTCCCTACGTTAATAGTACTCAAGTCCCTATGATGGCTAGTCTTATAATTCTTGCAACTGTTCGAGCAAACATTGTCCTAATGTAATTGCGTCGGCTACTTTGTTTTGTTGTGACGAGCTCCCATTGGCTCGTTCCCGGTACGAGGAAAATGGCCACAGATCCCATTTCCGGGGATATCATATCCGGTGCGGACCTCCGGGAATTCCCAAACATTCGGAAAGACGTCTTCCGGAGGGACGAAAGGAGAATAATGATGCTGAGAGGACATCATCTCGCGCTCGGTGGGATAGCGCAGATGAGCCGACGACTCATTTGGGAGGCTGGATTAAGAACAGCAAAGACACGCGACCTGCATCGCAATGCCAGGCGGGGAAGCTCTTTTATTTTTACTTCCTTTTACAAAAAAGGAAGTATTGTATTCGCGAAAAAATTTTCACTCAAAAATCGCCCTTCATTTCCATTTTGCTCACCCCCAAATGAATGTTGAGTTTTTTTTTTTTCGATTCGACCACATGCGGAAAAGTGCCTAAGAATGTATAGACACGCGAAATATCCATTTTGACCATCACCGAGGTAATTACAACGACTTTTCTCGTGACGTCTGTATGTATGTGCGTATGTGTGTATGTGCGTATGTATCTCGCATAACTCAAAAAATGGTATGTCCTAGAAAGTTGAAATTTGGTACATAGACTCGTAGTGGGGTCTAGTTGTGCACCTCCTATTTTGGTTGCATTCGGGTGTTTCTAAAGGGGTCTTTTGCACCTTTTTGGGGGGAAATCATTGTTCATTTCGATGCAAACTCAAGTGGTGTTATAATTTGGAGGCCACTTGGCGATATATCGCCAGTCTTTTGGTTGCCAAGTTTTGTCGCCACCTTGGCGAAAAATTTGGCGATTTTTTTTTTTTTTTTTTTTAAATCTGCTTTCAATGTGGCCATTGCTAGTGATATTTAAAGAGTTAGAGAGAGAATCCCATTAAAATTGCAATAATAGGGAAATAGCATTAAATTGGTGTAAAAGGAAGTCATGTGATGCACACATCAGCTCGTTTTCATGGCCAGATGCTTCGAGGACAGTTCGTGTGGATCACTCTCAAAAAAGTTATTCTTTGCGTCCATCGAATTCAATGTCCACTATGTTCATTCATTTTTACTTCCTTTTACAAAAAAGGAAGTATTGTATTCGCGAAAATATTTTCACTCAAAAATCGGCCTTCATTTCCATTTTGCTCACCACCGAATGAATGTTGAGTTTTTTTTTCAACCCGACCACGCGTGGATACATGCCTAGGAGCGTACAGACACCCGAAAGATCCATTTTGACGATCCCCGAGTTAATTACAACGAGTTTTCTCGTGACGTCTGTATGTACGTATGTAATGTCGCATAACTCAAGAACGGAATTGTCCTAGAAAGTTGAAATTCGGTACTTAGACTCCTAGTGGGGTCTAGTTGTGCACCTCCCTTTTTGGTTGCATTCGGATGCTCCAAAGGGGATCTTTTTGCCCCTTTTTGGGGGGGAAATCATTGTTAATTTCGATGTAAACTCAAGTGGTGTTATAATTTGGCGGACACTTGGGATAAATCGCCAGTCTTTTAGTCGCCAACTTGGCGACAAATTTGGCGATTTTGTTTTTTTTTTTTAATTTTTAAATTTGGTTCTAATTTGGCGACTGTTGAAGATATTTAGAGAGTAAACTATTGAATCACAATAAAACTGCCAATAATGAGAAAATGACATTAAATTGGAGTAAAAGGAAGTCATGTGAATGCACACATCAGCTCGTTAATTATTATTACAAGACCTTAAGAAAGGAGTGAATTGGCCATTTGTACTCCTATAAGGATATGATGAAAATGAATCCTAAATGAAGCCAAAACTGTAATTAGGAATATTAAGTTTACAAAGTACTGGGAGCAAGTCCAATCATTGGCTTAGCAAAAGCTAACCCAAGGACCCCCTAGTCACGTGACTCAACAACGACGAATAGTTGGCACGTTTTGCGTGAAACAAGCGAAAGAAACCTGATTTCTTCCGATGCTTTTCTTTAAAATATATCACGTGACTTGGGATCTTGGTTTTCATGAAGAGAAAGTCTTCACTCCCTCCATTTAGTTTTACTCAATGGCATTGGGCCACTCTCTTTCGTTGGTTTGCTAACAGTGGTTGGAAAAAACTACAAAGAACAACTGTAACAATACTTCATTACAAATGCAGTTAACTACAACTTTTTTTTTTTGTAGTCGCAATGTAGTCGCAAACGCTACATTTCAAAAAATAAATAAAAGCAAACGCACACACCGTTAGAGGAGTTGAACGAAAACATCCGAAAAGTTGAACAAGATTAATAAGTTAGCTCATTTGAACATGAAATATTATTCAGAATTTTCATTTCTTTCTCTATTTTCATTTTTTAACCCTTTTTTGGTATTCCATGTGAAGTGATCCAAAATTTGAGAATTTTTTTTCCCCTCTCCTTTTTGCATTTCTTTGAAATTTGGTTCATCGATTGTACCCTCCAAGGAAATCAAAAGCACCAATCTTTATAGATTTTTATCTCTTATTTTTTTATTTATAAGACTGATTTTTAGAAAAATCCTCTTTTTTTCATGGATGCTTGAACATAAAATGGACGATAACTCAGCACCAAATATACATAGAAAGATTTGGTAAAAAGCATTTTAAAGTACATTAGTTGCTGTTTAAACATTATAAGCAACATGATCAATTTTATAAAAAATTTCATTTAAAATAATGGAAATTTAAATTTAAAATTTAAATTTCTCAGAGTATAATGATTTTTTTTATTTAATTCTCAAAACTTTTTTGTGTATTTTATATTTGTTTGTGCAAAATTTCTAGTTGGGAGTCATTCCATTTCAAATCAGGCAGGCAGGTCTGAAAAGTGTCATATGAACATCACCAATTTTTTTTGAAAAAAATACAGTAGTTACAACTAAGGTAAGAATGAAATATCCCAAACGGATTTTGAAAAGAAAAATTTTTTTTCTTCAGTTACAGCCTATTAAAATTCTGCCCAAAATCCGCCATTTTGGAAAAAAACCGGCAAAACACTCCATTTCAAATGGACACTATTTTCAAAAGTATTTAACCTACTTGAATTATTCTTTTTTCTAAAAATAAATAAGGACCCCACATATCCTCTACACATCGTTTTTGAAAGTTTAGTTAGGATTTTGATAAAGATAAAAATTCATTTTTGGGGTCGAAAAAAACTGCATTTTTACCGATTTTATGATTTTTTTTTCTCCATGAAAAAAGTTTTTTTTTACTAAACGGATGATGGCAGTCTAAAGCCCTTATATGATAGTTTCATAACACATTTTTATTATAATCCTTAGATACATACAGCCTCGGAAATAAAATTTAAAATTTTGAACATTTTCAAAAAATTAGCGATTTTTGAAGTAATTTTACTCAAAAAACCCATTTTTTTTAAAAATCTAAAAATTGGCTCATTTGAACCCCATATAATGCTTTAACAAGTGGAATAGACACCGCATTCCGTATTTTTTCCCATAAAATGTTTTATGATTTTTTGAAAGTGACCTGATCGCCCATTGCAATGCATGTAAAATAAAAATGTCTAATAATTTCAGTAACTGAAATTCTGATTATATTAATGCCTAATAGCTACAATAACGGTGCACTTTATCAGGAACAACTAAAATCTTACTGATTTTTAAATATATCAGTAACAAACCGCTTTTGATGACCCAGTCAATTCGTCTTTTTGTAAGACTCTGTGTGTAAGCCTTTAGATAGAAGAGCCTTTGGTGATTATATTAAAGACTAATAGCTACGATAATGATGTTACTTTATCAGTAACAGTTTAAAATCTTTCCTTTTTTTATAAATATATAGTTTATTTTGTCTCCAAAGCTACGCATTCACCGTTACTTTCATATGCAGCAACGAATCATATTTTTTCTCTTTCAATTCTCTTTCTCTTCAACTCAATTACGCGACAGGGGAAACCATCAAAGGGAAGAACAATACAATGCATTTAAAACGATTAATTTTAATTTCGTGCTTTAGTTGTCATTGGCGAATGTTGTCACATAATTTTTCTATCCTACCTCGTATGATTACTTTTATGCGTAAGACTATGTATACTAAATTCAAACCACAAAACAAAAGAAGTAATCAATTGAACATGGTTTTAAGTTGAGGGAACCAAATAGATCTCACCAAAGGTAGCTATTATAGCCAGGGATCCAATTTCTAACAAAAGTGCAGGATCCCTACAGTCTTCAGAACTTATTTTAATGCTTAAGTGGCCTGAATTCGGTCAAAAATACAAAAATTTGAGTGAAACAAATAAGGAAGTATGGAAGCTCAGCTCCCAATAACAATTAAGCGCTGATCAGCAGAAAAATATTTATATAACGAAGTACAAAAAGACGAATTGACTGGGTCATCAGAAGCGGTTTGATACTGCTATATTATTAAAAGTCAGTAAAATTTTATTTGTTGCTGATAAAGTGCACCATTATTGTAGCTATTAGGCATTAATATAATCAGATTTTCAGTGAGTGAAATTATTAGAAATTTTTTATTTTACATGCATGCCATGGGCAATAAGGTCACTTTCAAAAAATCATAAAACATTTTAAGGGAAAAAATACGGGATACGGTGTCTATCCACTTGTTAAGCATTATATAGGGTTCAAGTGAGCCAATTTTTAGATTAAAAAAAAATGGGTTTTTTGAGTAAAATCACTTCAAAAATCGCTAATTTTTGAAAATTTTCAAAATTTCAAATTTTTTTTCCGAGGCTGTATGCATCCAAGGATTATAATAAAATATGTTATAAAACTATCATATAAGGGCTTTAGACTGCCATTTCTGTTTAGTAAAAAAAAACTTTTTTTTCATGGAGAAAAAGAAATCATAAAATCGGTAAAAATGCAGTTTTTTCGCCGCAAAAATGAATTTTTTTCTTTATCAAAAAACCTAACTAAACTTTCAAAAACGATGTCTAGAGGATATGTGGGTCCTTATTTATTATTAGAAAAAAGAATAATTCAAGTAGGTTAAATACTTTTGAAATAGTGTCCATTTCAAATGGAGTGTTTTGCCGGTTTTTTCCAAAATGGCGGATTTTGTTCAGAATTTTAATACGCTGTAACCGAAGATAAAAAAATTTCTTGCAAAATCCTTTTGGGATAGTTCATATGTCCCTTAGTTTGTAACTACTGTAATTTTTTCAAAAAAATCGGTGATGGTCATGTGACAGACCCTGCTTGATCTGAAATGGAATGACTCCTTGGGATCTCAATGGGATCATATTTTTATGAATTTATGAATACAATTTGACTTAAGAAATAATGATATTTTTCAGACTCAAAAACAAGTTAAATATGGTGGTTCTTTTACTGGCGATGGTCTAGTGAGTTTTAATTAAACATGACTATGTTTGATTCTATGTTTGTTGAAATGAGCTGGCATAAACTTGTGGACTGGTAAGCCCCCCCCCCCACTTCACTTTCCGCATCACCACTTTTTTTTCTTTTTTCATAAATTGTTTTCAAAATGTAAAAAAATAAAATAAAACAAAATGTACAATAATAAACTTATTAAAATTTGGCAAATGTTCTTCCTTAAAGCATGACGAAGCACATCCCTCCCCCTCCTACCCGCCCAAACATACGATTAACTCTATACTAGTATCACGCCTCACCTGGGGATTGAATTGAGGATTATTTTTACCACTTTTTTTTCTCCAGACCAAGTGTTTTCCTTTTCGATCCTAACTTCAGAAAGTGTACTTAATTAATTCAATATCTGATAAGGAAAGTTAAGATTCATTTCATCCCCTACCCCAGCACCAACCTTCAATCTTGGAAGGACGAAAGAAATAGTTTTGCCCCAAGATCATAGCGAAATAGGAGTGTTTCCCCCTAGTGTTATTCCGTTATTTTCACACAAAACTAAAAAGAAATCAAAGTATAAGATCATATGTCTGTCCACATAACTGTCTCTCTGCAACATCTGGAGTGCAGCCGTTTTTTTTCTTTTCTTTATTGCTTGTTTTCTTTTTAATTGTTGTTGTAAAGGAGAGTAATGCAACGAGATCTATCCATACATACATTAAAAGCAGTTTTCGATGAAACAAATTTTTGCTCCTTTGAGCATAACCTTCCATGTTGTTAAGCTTCATTCCACTTTGCCCCCCCCCCCTCTTCCTCACCATACTGTCCCACTTTCCGAAAAAAAGGCAAATAAATGTGGTTCTATTTGTCTGTTACAGTTTTTTCAACTTTTAGTTTTTATGATCCCCTCCCCCCCCCCCCCCATTTATAAGCCGTAGTCACTACTGATGTTTGGCAGCGTAACAGTTTGTTATAATTATTACTCTTACGTACCAGCGTCTTTTTTTTTTTAATTTTGAAAATATTTGAAAAAAAAAGAAAAGGTGGTCTGTGGCAGGGGGGGGGGGGGATTAACAATCTACAGTTCATGTCAGCTCATTTCAAGCATAGTCATGTTTAATTTCTACTTACTAGACCATCACTAGTAAGATAACTTCATATTTAACTAATTAGAATCTGAAAAAATATCATTACTTCTTCAGTCAAATTTTAATCAATTTCATAAAAATATGATCCCATTGCGATCCCAACTTGAAATTTTGCCGAAACAAAGATAAAATACATATAAAAAAATTTGAGAATTTTTGTAAAAAAATTCGTTTTACTTTTTCTGATAAATTTAAATTTGAAAATTTAAATTTATTTTTTAAAGGACATATTTATAAAATTAGTTATTTTGCATATCATATTAAACAGCGACTAATGTACTTAAAAATGCTTTTTACCAAATCTTTCTATCTATATTTGGTGCTGATTTATCGTCCATTTAATGTTCAAGCATCCATGGAAAAAAAAGAGGGTTTTTCTAAAAATCAAAGTCTTATAAATAAAAATTAAAAGAGATAAAAATCTAAAAATTTGGGCTTTTGATGACATCGAAAGGTACAATCGATGAGCCAAATTTCAAAAAAATTCAAATAGGAGAGGGAAAAACACATTGGATCACTTGACATGGAATATTCGCTGGCGAATATTTGCTGCAAGAACGGGTCAAAAAAGCTGACGAGATTCATTTTTTTTTACGATTCCGCTATTTGAAAAATGTAAATAGAAGCAGTCATAGTTTTACGTAAATTTTACATCGCATACATGTACATAAAACTGATTAGATGAGGAAAACATCTTTTAAAGAGGAGATAAATTAATTTTATGGGAACTAATGTTTTGTAGAATCTAATTTATTAATTTTGAACTTCAAGGAAGGGGTTTGATATGGACACCATCCCCTTTCTTACACTACTGTTTATTTTATTTATTTATTTTTTTTTTTTTTTTTTGTAAGAGTAAATTCCAGAAATCGCTGCAAACTACTTTTTTTTTAAAAATTTAATGTAAGAGTAGATTCCAGAAATTGCTACAAACTTTTTTTTTTTTTTTTTTGAGCAATCACGATTGCTTATTGTTCTCACTTGACTGTTTTTGGCGTCTTTTGAATTTTCCCACCGTCACTCTCCGCACCATCAGCGTCGACGGGCTCCTCACAATGCTGCACCCTTTAGCGAAAGCAGTCTCCAGGTTGCATCCATGTCCTACACACACGCGCATACATACACAACTACACACGCACACATACACAAACACATACACACACGCATACATACAGACACCCACACATACACACACAAAAACATACACACACACATACACACAACTGCCCACGCATTCATACCTGCACACAGACACAAACACATATGCCTACACACACACACACATTCATACACACAACTACCCACACACTTATGCCAGCACACAGACACAAACACACATGCCTACACACACATACACATAACCCCTACACACAAAACACATACCCCCACACACAAAACACCCACGCCTACATACACACACTCGTGATTGCGAAAAACATAATTTGAATTCAAAATGTCAAAATTCAATTTTTATTTTTTTTTTTGTATCGAACTATTCGCTACTCTATTTTTCTTTCTTTTTTAACTAGTGCACTGCACTACAAAACTACTAGCGCCGCGACTTGTACCGCGAAATTCCGACCATCAGTTGATAACACAATGGATTTTGGTGGCATGGTCAAATCCCCCCCCCCCCAAAAAAAAAATATGTATATCCTTCGAAAGCAAGAGAAAATCTTATAATTGAGAAGTAATTTTATCAAAAGGGAACGTATCCATTTTTTAGAAAAACTCATCTTAGGTCTTATTTAAATCTTTCAGATGACCTTAATCAAATCACTTACTCTCAAGAAGTCCAAACGTGGAAAGTCCTATTTTACTTAAGGGTTAGGTTTTGACTCTTTAATCAAGAAGTAACAAATACGCACTCTACCCTTTTTACTTTGAACAAAAGGGGACATATCTTGAATGGATCTGTAGTATGAAAACTTTTAGATCCAAAGGAATGAATGTCCAAAATCCTCAAATTTCAATCCACTAGTTTTAGATGCAAGTACTTCGACAAGAGAATATGAGAAGGTGAAATGTTAGAGTTTTAGTTTAATTGGGAATTCTCAACATTCAGGCTTTCTTTCAAAAAGGGCACATATCCAAAATTATGATGGCGATATCTCCTTTTTTTTACACGATCATTTCTTACTCTTGGCCATTATTTGCTGTGCTTTTGTGTTCAATTCTTTCCCCAGAAAAGATAATAAAACTATTTTGCTTTTACCCTAATTCGTTTTTTTTTAACCTCCTGAACATCTTCGGAAAATGAATATGTTCCCTTTTGAAAAATGAGTCCTAAATTATGAATAATTCATAATTATTCCACATTTTGTACAGCGCTTTGTAGATCATTACTTTCAAACCCACCATATTGAGATGAAATATATATCTATGGGCAGGATAACGTCTACCGGGTTGTCCTAGTCCTAACTCTCGACTGTCAACGAAATCGTGCGCGGGGGGTACTACGGGTAGAGAAAATCACGTAAAAATATAAAAACAAACTTAAAAGAGGCAAAAAATAAAGAGAACATCTTGCATGGGGTTAACCGTGGTCAGAGGAGTCTGACTGCGATAGGGAGGTCCCGGGTTCGAATCCCGGCTCGGGCATGGACGTACTTTCTCTCTCCTGTCCTTGTCCTTTCGGTGTGTGAATGTGTTGTTATGCTGTGAATGACTGCCTACCCTATAAACGGATCCCCATGGCATGTGTGTACTGTGGGAAAACGGACTTCACACCAAATGACGGTACATTTGGAAAAGTGAAGCAGCGCACTCCGAATGGCCAGCCTAGCTGGCACATGTCAACAATAACAACCGAAGTGTAAGTCAATGTTAACCCTTAACAGGGGAGGTGCGGTCTCACAGACCGCTCAAAAGTTCATCCCACCACCCCTATTTTATTTTCAGTCCGACTGAATAGCTTTTCCCACAATAGCTTTTTGTTTTGTGACCTTGAACAGCTCCCCTTGCTTATCAGCATCTTTTGGCGAGTGCATCTGGTGTAAATTTCCCCGCCTTCTTTAGAAGCGGTCTATGAGACCGCACCTCCCCTTCAGTGTTAGACTTTTCGGCAGTGGTAGACATGGCTCTTAATGTTAGAACCGCGGATAAAGGTTCATTTATATTATCCGTGTTACGCGGAAGAAATGAAAAATATTCTAGATAAGGTTGAGAATTGTTTGAAATGTTTACAAAAACTACGCAATGATGTTCTAAAGGACAATAAAGGCTTAATTATTCTAGGAAATACGACGTGAAATACTAATAGTTAAAGGGCTGTCAAAATTTTCCCGTAATATTAATACAATCAATTTTCTGGTATTGAAATGTCCTGTATATATTAAACAATTAAAATAAAATCGTTGATTGATTATAGATTCATTTTTATTACGAATAGTAATATTATTTACTGCAACATATGATTTCTCTCGAAAAAATCTTCAGGCACTTGTTAAATTTACCTCGGAAAATGTATATTTCAGTTCAAAATTCAAAAATATTTTTTTGCTGTGCAAACAAAAGTACAAAGAATATCTAAGGGGATTTACAGGAATTTATCTTAATTACACGATTTAAAAAAAAAAAAAATTAAATTAGAGCGGTCTCTGAGACCTCACGTCCCCTGTTATGCCCTACTTTTTCATCTCTCCTGTTACGGGTTAATGCGTGTTAATGTTAACCAATATCTCCAGTTTCATGCTACGTAACACCCAAAGAACGAGAATCTTCAAAACCAACTTTTCCGCGTTCAAACGCATTAAATAAGAGCAAAACCCATTAGCGAGACCTTAAAGCGAGAGAAAAAGTTTTGTACGCGTTAAGTTCTCTGCGGCTTAATATCATTTTTCGCAGCCATTTTAATGAAAGCGAAGGTCTTCCCGCCAAAACACGGTAACTGCCTCGAATATGTCAGGGTGAATTATGATCACGGTGATCCGATTACTTTCTCTTCGCGTCGCGCTTTCACACTTTTATTAATAAGGAATTTCGAGAGTCTGTGTTGACGAAACTTTGAGCTTGTTATCGATTTTTGGGGCGATTAATTTAATTTTAGTTTTGAAAATAATTTTACATTACAAATCAGACATTCCCCCCCCCCCGTATCAGGGTTGGAAAAAACCCGGGTTTTTTTATAAAAAAAAAGCCCATGGACCCAGGGTAAAGGATCCATGGGCTTTTTTTTTTAAAAACCTGGGCTTTTTTTAAAATGGGATTTTTTAAAATTGGGTTTTTAATAAAACCCAAAAAACCCAACGAAAGCTGGGTTTTTTGAAAGAAATATGGTTTCTTTTTGTCTTTTTTTAGTTAAAATGTGGCTACTTGCAGCATATTGTAACGTAAGTATATGGACAAAGCACAAAAATTGTCTTGAGGTAAAAAAAAGCTGGAAAATTCAGCGTTTTCTGAAGAAAAAAAGTAAAAAAAGACGACGAAACCCAAGAATGGTGAAGTTTCAGATTTTTTAGTTTCCATGATTATCAACAGTTAAGGCAAAGTTACTTCTCGAGTAATAAAATCTATTGTTCGTTTTTAATTACATTTTTTTTTTGAATATTACTTTATTGTATTTCATTTTGTTATGCAAAACTACTGTAGACCCTCACGTAGTCACGTAGTTTAAATCCTTTTTTACTGAATTCCAGCTTAAGACTTTTCTTTGAATTTTATGATGCCTGTTTTTCTATTTCTGTGTACAGAGTAAGAAATATTTAACTTTTTCGTAAGATAACGAAAATATTGTACATCCTATTCTGTTCTCTGTCCGACCGTTTGTAAAATCTATCAATTTCTAAAAAATACAGAGTGAAGCACCGTTTATACGTTTCTCTTTTATACGTTTTTATCAATTATACATTTTTAAAATTGGTCCCTGCAAAGTCTAATACACATTAATCTATACCTATTATACGTTCTTTCGTTTGTACGCTTTTTTCACATAGTCCCTTCAAAAACGTATAAACGGTGCTTCACTGTACCTTTTTTATTCAAGATTTTGACGTGTTGGTTTGAGGAAAATAATTCAAATGAAAGCCTTTTAGCTAGAGTAGTTTCCTCTGTACAATCTACAAATATTGAGAAAAATCACACGTGACAGGACTTAGTCAAGATAATTTGAGTTATTTATGGACCAGTTAAAGAAAAAAGTTAATTTTATGTCCATTGTTTGTGGTGAGGGAGCAAATAAAAAAGTTTAAATTGTGAAAATATTTAAATTAATTAATTTTTTTTAAAGCTTCTCAGAAAATTTAAAAAGCAAACCCAAAAGTGGGCTAAATAATGGGTTTTTTCAAAAAAACCCATTGGGTCCAACCCAATTGGATCCAATCCGGTCAACCCCGCCTTGCATGGGCGGGGTTGTTTGGGGGGGGGGGGCATGTTCATGATGGAGGGCAGAAAGGCAAAATGTCAGTATTTCCGGTGTCCGATAAGTTCAGAAATTAAGCAGTGAGAAGCAAAGGAATGTAAGTGAACATTTTTCAGTTTTGAGGAAAACGCGCTTAAAAATAACGTCCTAAGTTGGCTTTCATTGATTTTTTACTTCCTTTTACAAAAAAAAAAGGAAGTACGTATTGTATTCGCAAAAAAATTTTCACTCAAAAATCGGCCATAATTTTCATTTTGCTCACCCCCGAATGAATGTTGAGTTTTTTTTTTCAACCCGATCCCACGTGGATTTATGTCTAGGAACGTACAGACACCCGAAAAATCCATTTTGACGATCCCCGAGTTAATTACAACGAGTTTTCTCGTGACGTCCGTATGTACGTCTGTGCGTATGTATGTCGCATAACTCAAGAACGGAATATCCTAGAAAGTTGAAATTTGGTAAGTAGACTCCTACTGGGACTTAGTTGTGCACCTCCCTTTTTGGTTGCATTCGGATGCTCTAAAAGTGGTTTTCTGCCCCTTTTTGCGGGAAAATCGTTGTTAATTTCGATGTAAACTTAAGTGGTTCTATAATTTGGCGGACACTTGGCAAAATATCGTCAGTCTTTTGGTCGCCAAGTTTTTTCGCCAACTTGGCGACAAATTTATCGATTCTTTATGTATATATATATATATATATATATATATATATATATATATATATATATATATATATATATATATATATATATATATATAATCTGGTTTCAATTTGGCCACTGTTGGTGATATTAAGAGAGTTAATCATTGAATTATTTTAAAATTGCCAATATTGGGAAATAACATTAAGTTGGTGTAAAAGGATGTCATGTGATGCACACATAAACTCGTTTTTTCTAAATCATTCTATACAGCAGCACCTACCAGGGCTACTAGTACCATCTCTTGCCTCAAGACAGAGGAGAGGTTCACCTACCATTTGTACTGGTTATCTCCATATTTTTAATTTAGCCACTTACGAATTTATAAGTTCAAAACCCCAGCCTTTCCCCATTATGCAGCAGTCTTTTGGGGCGACTTTTCGCTCTTGATCCTTCTCCTTTTTTTATCTGTATAAATCATAGACTAATAATAAGAGTAGACCGAGCTTTTCCAGACTTGCTAATGAAAAAATTGGTTCATGGATACATCATGTGACTGGTGGAAGGCTTGGCGAAAACTTTGGCAGCATGGTTGCTAGATGGCAACATTATCTATAGTTTGGCACTCGACATGGATTTTAAGACGTAATGTGTTTTCGTTATAATTTTTTTTTTTTTCAGATGCAGAGATTGAACTGTTTTTCATTTAGTTATGCATTATTTTGACATTAGTAATTAGTTTTTGATCAGTTTTCCGTAACTTTTATTTCATTTGGAGCTGTCAGCGTTGGCGTGAACGAAATGGCGTCAACGTTTTGCGTTAACGCAAAAATGTACTAATCGGTATCTTAAATTGAAATGGTAGGTAAAATTCTTACCGTTTGCCGATTCTTTTTGAGCGCTTGCATCTTTAATTGCTTAGAGAGTTATTGAAATTGACTAAAGAAAATGCACAGTACTATCTAAACGAAAAACTCACTATATTAACAAAATATTTACAACTTAGAATAACAAATTTACAAATTTTCCGTGTTCCATCAATTCTATTTATTTTATTTCTCGCTGACGTTGATCGTCTGCTACAATCAACGAACGCTGTTGCTAGGATATCCACCAGTCACATGGTTTGGTTTATGAGCAGCAAAAGGGTTGCCATAGCTCGGTCTACTCTTATTATTAGCTTATGGTATAAATAGAGGAAAAAACTCAATAGTTGGGGCAAGCCTAACCTGGCAGTATCGAGAAGGCTGCGCACATCCTAATCACAGCATTACGACGCAGCCAGGTTAGGTTTGTCCCGCTATAATCTACAACACTCCTTGTTGCTCTAGTGAACTAACCGTAATAAAACTAGCTGATGTGTGCATCACATCACTTCCTTTTACTCCAATTTAATGTCATTTCCCCAATATTGGCAGTTTTCTTGTGATTCAATTGTTTACTCTCTGAATATCACCACCAGTGGCCAAATTAAAATCAATTAAAAAATTTAAAAATAAAATCGCCAAGTTGGCGTCATAACGTGGCGACCAAAAGACTGGCGATATATCGCCAAGTGTCTGACAAATTATAACACTACTTGAGTTTACATCGAAATTAACAATGATTTCCCCCCAAAAAGGGGCAAAAGACCCCTTTAGAGACACCCGAATGCAACCAAAAGAGAGGTGCACAACTAGGCTCCACTAGGAGTCTACGTACCAAATTTCAACTTTCTAGAACATACCGTTTTTGAGTTATGCAGTTATGCAAGATACATACACACATACATACATACGGACGTCACGAGAAAATTCGTTGTAATTAACTCGAGGGTAGTCGAAATGGATATTTCGGGTGTCTGTACGTTCCTAGGCATATATCCACGTGTGGTCGGGTCGAAAAAAAAAAACTCAACATTCATTCGGAGGTGAGAAAAATGGAAATTAAGGCCGATTTTTGAGTGAAATTTTTTTCGGGAATACAATACTTCCTTTTTTGTAAAAGGAAGTAAAAATGGAAAGAACTACAGAGACAAAGAAAAATTTTGAAATCTGAGGCAACAGGAAGAAAATTTAGGTCTGAGACAAATTATTTCTCACAGTAAATATGAAACCTTAGTGTTACTCCTTGTTCTTGAGGGTTTCGTCAAGGTATTCTTTCAGTCAGTCGGGTTTTGTCGGACCCTGTATATATCGTGGGGGGGGGAGGGTTTCAAATCTCAAATAGGGAAGTTGCAACCTATTAAATGTTTATATTTTGACTATTGGATATTGTTAATTGACCCTCAAAACTAAAAAATTCACCATCGCCGAATTTTAAAACACCGTGATTGATTTTTAATGAATTTTTAAAAATCCACGCGCAAAAGTGCGCTCTTCTGAAACGTCACGAGCTTACGTCACAGGGCACTCATGGGCAGCCTTCCGCCGAAGATCCCTTGTTTTCGCTACGGACATTTTAGCGAGCTGATATTGTTATTTTTTAGAAATTCAATAACCCTTTTGAACACACTATGGAGGCCGAATTCGTTAAAGCACAATCTAATAATCTTCCTCAAGTAACATCAATGATGGTATTCGAATATTTACGAGAGGATGAGAGGTTTAATGTTCCAGAAACGCGAGGAGTTAAATGCGAGGAGGTAAACCTTACGTTTCGTCTTCGAAGCCAAGTGTACGTCCTTCGGCTCTCCCGCGGCGGAAAAGCGCATGACGTCACTTCCTGTGCCATTGACGTCAATAAGCGCTTGAACTTTAAAAATTAATTTTAAAAAAATACTACTTATCGTATCGCAAAATTTTTTTCACATATGATGATCATACATGTTACTCTATCATATAAAAATAAAATTGAAAAATCGAAAACTTCCCTATTCTGCCAGTGCTTGTGGAGTCGGACTGATTTCGGGGAAAAGGAGTCGAAGACTGGAAAAACAGAAGTTAATTAAAGATAACAGCACCTAAGATAGCTACTTAACCTAAAACTAAGAATGAAAGGAAGAAAGAAATGGTTAAGATCTACGATTTTATACGAGCACACAAATGATGACCAACTGCGCATCAATCATAATTTTGTAGTTGTAATTATTATTACTCTACCTACTGTACAATATGATTATGGCGCTGCATTCGATTGTTATTAATATTACATTTTGCACATGTACTTTAAGTCTCGTATGTACCTTGTGTCGTTCTTTCATTTTTCATGAAATTTAAAAATCTGACGGGACTACACTAACTTAGCCAAACTCAGTTAGCCAGCGGCTGACGCTATTGAATTGAAGAAATTGACGCATAGCACTGAGGTTCAAGGTCAGGTCATGCAAGCGCGTTTGATTTTTGTAAAAAAATTGTCTTAACGCAAAAATATAAGATCAGATACTTTTCTAACATCCCTTGTATATACCAGAGATGAGTTCGGGCTCATTTCTGAGATCCCGGGCAAGCCCGAGCCCGAAAATTTGTAACCGAGCCCTCTCGAGCCCGAGTGATATTGTCTCGGACCAAAATCCGAGCCCGCCCGAGCCCGAAAGAAACTTTCTTGTACCAAAAACTGAGCCTTCTACAATCTGACATGATCTCTCTGTTAATGAAAAATGTTATGTCAAATGTTCTACATTAACAGAAGTTTCTAAATTTTCTCAAAATGCTCCACTTCAAATGCATTACTGTATGACATATGCAATAGTAATCGCACAAAAAAAAAAAAAAAATATGAATTTTGACATCTTGAATTCAAATTATGTTTTTCGCAATCACGAGTGTGTGTATGTAGGCGTGTGTGTTTGTGTGTACGGGTTATGTGTATGTGTGTGTATGAATAAGTGTGGGGGGGGGGGGTGTATGTGTATGTGTGTAGGCATATGTGTTTGAATGTGTGTGTAGTTGTGTATGTGTGGGTAGTTGTGTATGTGTGGGTGTCTGTATGTATGCGTGTGTGTAAGTGTTTGTATGTGTGTATGTGTTTGTGTGTGAGTGTGTGTGAGTGTGTGTAGTTGTGTATGTATGCGCGTGTGTGTAGCATATGCATGCAACCTGGAGACGGCTTTCGCTACAGGAGCAGCATCGTGAGGAGCCAGCCGGTCCACGGTGATGGTGCGGAGGGTGGCGGTGAGAAAAATCAGCGTAACGCCAAAAACAGTCAAATGAGAACAATAAGCAATCGTGATTGCTCAAAAAAAAAACACTATAAATAAGCGTTAATTTTTTTATTATTATTATTATTTTATTCATTATTATTATTATCATCATTTTTTTTTTTTTTTTTTTGGTTAAAGTTTCACATTGATCGAACTGATTTAAATGTTCTTTTTCATTTTCTCACAGCTCGCTTTGGGCCTGGGCTCGGGCCCGGGCTGAGCCCGTCTCATCTCTAGTATATACTAAGCTCTTTTCCCGCCAGAAAGTAGCCCGTATAGAAAAGAACGTCCGCAGTCTTTCCCCCGAACAGGCGGCAATGCGGCAGAGAACGATTTACAGGCGCAGCGAATCCGCGGGGAGTAGAGAAAGGGGGGGGGGGAGTTTGTCCGGTGGCCAATTTGTTAAGTCCCCATTTACGCGCCGAAAAGAGCTTTCGCGCCATTAATGAAACAGAAAAGATTCCGCTCCTCTTTTTAACGTCATCTTTTCTTTCATCTCCAACCCCTCTTCTTGTTATTTTACATTCCTCTTTAGAACATTTTTTATCCGTTTTCTTTCCATTCGTTGGAACAGCCCTCAAGAGTTGATTCTTGTCGGAATGGTTTTTCAAATGCATGCTTCTAATAACTTTCGAGGGAATAGTCCGATTCGAACAAACTTTTTACTGTTCGAAAGACCTCGGCGAGGTCACCTCATTCTTCACTTTTTGATTGGAATAGTTATCGTACACCTTTGAACCGTTCAAAGACTTTTTAGCATTAGCGCTTGCTGGGATATGTAATCTTTACTAATAATAAAGCTGAAAGTCCCTCTTTCTGTCAGGATGTCTGTGACGCGCATAGCGCCTAGACCGTTCGGCCGATTTTCATGAAATTTTGGCACAAAGTTAGTTTGTAGCATGGGGGTGTGCACGTCGAAGCGATTTTTCGAAAATTCGATGTGGTTCTTTTTCTATTCCAATTTTAAGAACAAAATTATCATAAGATGGACGAGTAAATTACGAAATTATCATAACGTGGAACCGTAACATGGGCACAAGACAATTGGCGATAAAATTCACCATACATTATTTGTAAATATACAGGCGAACCAAAAGAGCTTTTAATGTTCTATTACGAGCAAAGCCATACGGGTACCACTAGTGCAAATATAAAATTCGAACTTATTGGTGGAGTAGCTTCAACCAAACTGTGTTGGGAAAAGCTCGTGATGAGGAGCACGTTCAAAAACGAACGTTCAAAATGAACAATTAAAATTTTTTGAACTTTTGCGCCTGTGGAGAAATTTAAAGCAAATCTAGATCCCTTGGGCAACAAGGCTGTGACAATTCTGAACTGGATCCGGCAACTTAACAGTTTTACTGGTAAGACTGTGCAGTGGCGTAGCGAGAAAAAAATCCTTGAGGGGGGGGGTTAATTTTTTCTGAAGTATATATATATATATATAATACTCTTTATCAATTAAACAACAAAGGACATCATAAACGAATATCTTCCTTGAAAATACCTTGATCACTACTGCCGTCATAAGAAGGAAAGCCTTGTCTCCAAGAGAAAAAATGTTGCCCAAAACAGGAAGACATAAGCTTTTTACCGTCATAACAGCTATTATCTTTACTTATAATAAAGCTGAAAGTCTCTCTGTCCGGAGGATGTCTGGATGTCTGTGACGCGCATAGCGCCTAGACCGTTCGGCCGATTTTCATGAAATTTGGCAAAAAAATAATTTGTAGCATGGGGGTGTGCACCTCGAAGCGATTTTTCGAACATTCGATGTGGTTCTTCTTCTATTCTAATTTTAAGAAGAAAAAAATATCATAAGATGGACGAGTCAATTACGAAATTATCATAACGTGGAACCGTAACATGGGCAGAAGCCAATTGGCGAGATACGAAATTATCATAACGTGGAACCGTAACATGGGTACAAGCCAACTGGCGAGAAAATTCACCATACATTAGTTGTAAATATACAGGCGAACCAAAAGACCTTTTGATTTTTCTATTACGGGCGAAGCCGTGCGGGTATCACTAGTATTGAATAAAAATCTTTTAGCTCATAAACAGAACCCTTCAGGTTCGACTGAAAAATTATTTTTGGGGCTCATGGGGGGGATTCTGACCCCCCTATCCCCCCCATGGCTACGCCACTGAGACTTGTCTTTTCAGGGAAATGAAGAAACGAAAACAATGAACGCTACCTACTGGAGTTGAGAGTTCATCCACTGCAGTGACGGTTAAAATTTCAACTATCTAAATATCATCGAACAGGCAATGGTTTCGTTAAAAAGTAGAAGCAGTTTTCACCCGTCATACCTTGACGGGCGACTTTCTAGTTTATTTATAACTAGTGGCATCCGCACAGCTTTGTCCGTAGTAGAAAATTAAAAAGGCTATTTGGTTCTAAAGTATATTTACAAACAATGGATGATGAATTTTTCGCCCATGTTACGGTTCGATAAATAACTTTTGAGGGAATAGTCCGATTCGAACAAACTTTTCACTGTTCGAAAGACCTCGGCACAGACACCACATTCCCCTATTTCACTTTTCGTTCAACTTTGAACAGTTCAAGGAATTTTAACATTAGCGCTTGTGGGGAAATGTAAATACAAATGTGTAAGGTAAATCCAAATTTCTAACTTAAGGTATCCGACTACGTTGAAAAGGCGATTTCCGACTAAAATTCACTTTTTCTCAAAATAGTTTTATTCAACAGCCCCATTCTTTAAGATTATGATTTTATAATCTACGCGAATTAGAACTCACGTTATAAGAATTAGAATACTAAGCGTCTGCAGTATAACGCATGTTAATTCAAATCTTTACTTACGTTTTTTGAAGAATGCAATTATTTCTTGATACTGGCTACGGAAAACATGATTTTGCAAATTCTATTCAGTATTCAAGCATGAAATTTGGCATGCCTGTCTTGTAAGTCCTCGTGAGTGGAATAGACCACAGATTATGTAAATGATGAAATATTTTTTGATTTATAGCTTTTTTACCGAAAAAAGGTGACAAATTTTTGAGAAATTTCTGGATAAAGTCACGTAATTTGTCACAAACCTTAAAATTCTTGAAATATTTCTTAACCTGCGGTCTGTTTCATGTGTAATATTTATACATGTGAAAAAATCTAAGCAAATTATTTATAGCTAGTGAATTTTTATAAATACAGTGTTTCTCCTAACTGGTATTTTTCAGTCATTTTTGCCAAAAAAAATCACCCATTTAAAAAAAGTTATTGATATTATGGTTTATTTTTAAGCAAAAAACATGTTTTAAGATCATTCTGCTTCTAAAAAAACATTAATATTATTTCATAATAGTGTTTTTTTTAAAAAAATGCTCCGAACCTAGTCGGATACCTTAATGACAGATTAGCTTCAAACTGTATGGGAAAATTGCTCTTGATGAGGGACATGTTTAAAATAGTCTTGAAAAAAACTTTGGTGGAAAAGACTCTTGATGCTGACTATGTACATAGACAAACATACAAAAAGAGCAGTTCCAAAAAATTTAATATTAACGTCTTTGCTAAAATTAAAGTTACTTATAGAACTTAACTTCCAGTGTGGTTGAAACAAATACTGTTGTTCAAGCTGAAAATTAATATTTAACATTTAGCCTACGGGAGATTTTAGTTTTTTAAATATTTTTGGTAATGGGAAATAAAAGGGAGTACGGATTGCTTTGTTTTTTTAACAAGGAAGAAAGACGATTTATTTTCGATGTAATTTATTTATTTACAAGAACTTTTTACTATTTTTCATATTTTCTTATGTTTATGTATTTGTTTTTAAATTTTTGGCTGCAAGACAAAAATAACAAAAAAAGTAAACAATGCATTGATGTTGAAAGGAATTCTTAATAAATAACTTATACATAACACTGAATATATATTATTTTTTAATTTAAATTTTGTTCGGATATTTTTTTTTTATTGAAAGTAAGCGTTTTAAATGAAAGTTTTCATGAATTTATTTTAAAATGCTTTATTTATTTGTTTGTTTACTTTTCTAATATTCCTTCTGTCAATATGAATCTACTTCTATAAGTTCCTGAATATTATTTACTAACTAGAAAATCGCCCGTCAAGGTATGACGGGGCGTGAAAATTGCTTCTACATTTGAACGAAGCCATTGCCTGTTCGGAGATATTTTGATAGTTGAAGTTGTAACCCTAACTCTAGTGGATAAACCCTAATCTCCAGTAGATCGCTTTCATTGTTGACCGTTTTTACGTTTTTTTATTCCCTTGAAATGACACAGTCTTACCAGTAAAACAGTTAAGTGACCGGATCCAGTTCAGCCCTGTCACGATAAAGCTTTGCCCCACATGTCAAACATTATCAAAACATATTATCAAATGATCATGCCGTGGCGCGAGTTTCATTGTTGAAACACGCGGGTTACTCGATCAACGGCTATTATTTATATGACGCTATGCTAACAAAATATAGTAAGCGGGTTTGTAGATCAGTTCTCTTCTTGATACTAGTAAACTTAAAACTTAACGGGTTCATAAATACTGGTTCCAAAGTTCAATGGAGACAGTGAGAAGCAAAGGGATGCAAGTGGCAAAATTAAAAATTTGGAGATAACCAGTACACATGGTAGGTGAACCTATCCTCTGTCTTGGGGCAAGATATAGCACTAGTAGCCCTGGTAGGTGCTACTATGCAGCATGATTTAAAAAACTTTTCAATGAAAGCCTACCAAGGACGGAAACATTAAACGACTCACAACTTGAAAATATCCACTTGTAACCCTTTGCTTCTCACTGTCTCAATGAGTCTGAAGTAAATAACATGGACAGGTATTCGAAAACCGGAATTTTTTTGCATCAAGCTTTCGAAAATCATTCATTTTGAAAATCACACAAGGAAAGAAAGTAAAGACACTGAAAAATAAACCTTCTTTCTCCTAGGGAAAAACGAATACAGTCGGACCTCCGTATATCGAAGTATCTAGTTGTCGGGAAAAAATTCGATATATAGAAATTTCGATACATAGAAACGATCTTATTTTATCCTAAAAATCTCCTAAAACATTAAAATTAAAGCTAATTAACGTGTATGAAACCCAATTTCTAACTGATACGAGCACCGGATTGAATGAAAGTTAATCGTTAAAAAAATAAGAGAAATTACATTTTTGCGCCTTCATACATCTTCATTCTTCTTCAATTCAACTTGATCAGCAACATTAGGGATTTCCATTTTGACAATGTAATCGAGAGAAAAGTAAAAAATCAGTCTACTTAACTTGAATTATTTTTACTGCAGCTGAAAAGACTAGGAATGATAATCAACAGACAAAAGGGAGAACTTGAAACTGATTTTACAATGTTAGTGGTTACAACTAAGATATTTGAAATAAACTTGAGGGGATTTAAGAACTCCAGAACGAAACAACGACCTATCTACACACCCCTAAACCCCAGATCCTTATGAGTTTCGTAGCAACCTTTAGCGAACATAATTCCCCCCCCCCCCCCCCCAACCTTTATTTTTCATGAGACAAGTCTAAAGAGGGGAAAAAAAATCTACCAATGTCTCGAAAAAATATTCGATATATAGAGATTTTTTCGATACATAGAAACAATTTTTCTATGTATTGAACATAGAAATTTGCTGGGATTTCGATATATAGAAAATTTCGATGTGTGGAAGTTCGATATAGGGAGGTTTGACTGTAATTGCAAACGTGAGCCTGAAAGAAAAAAAAAGAGTGCACCTTTCTCTTCAAAGGGCTTCCAAAGAAAAAACTTTTTTATTAAGTTTACTCTGCGGATTCCTCGAGCTCTTAGCTCTCTTCTGCAAATGGTTTCATTTTCTGCTGCTTCACTCCGCCACTTTCCTTAAGCTTTCATTTTATTTCATTCATTTAGAAGTAGAAGTAAAAAACTCAATGCACTTAACTGTAAAAAATATATAAAAAGTACAGTGGAATAGTTATTAACCGAAATGACCGGGATCCTTTGGTACAGTCGACTCCCGCTACAACGCGATCCGACTTACGCGAAGAGTTTTTCAGGAGCAAGGAATTTTAGAGCTAAAGCGAATTTCTCGCTCTCAACACGAAAATATTTGGAAAGGAATCGTGATGCTAAGTTTATGCTTTGTTATTGACTACTAAACATTAATTCATGAATGTACTTTCTTCCTTTCAGCATCACTGACTGCACAAGTTCCCACATGCACTAAACATAGCATTGTTAGTGTGTTTACTCCTCATTTTTCATCTATTAATTCTAAAGATGAAAGGTGATGAAATATTGTGGCACCTAGGCACGCTGTTTCATCTAATTTTTGAAGATGGAAACAAAAAGTGAAATTTTGCGACAATTTAGGAATATGTAACGTTAACGTTTTTTGATACGCTTGAACAACCAGAAAGTGGGTCGAAGGTAGCTCGACAATTAGGTGTGGGTGAATCTTTCATACGTATAATTATAAGCCAAGAGAAGGCAATCCGTATAAATCCACGGCGTCCCAGAGGGGTGTTACCATAGATGTAAATGTTATAAAAGTAAATGCGAAGCTACTGTATTCAAAAATATATTAAAATGATGATCAGATTGCGCAGAATAAATCATCATCTTCAATTTTTAAGTTATAAATGTAACTTATTGTGCCTACTGTATAGTACTCTTACAGTGCAGTGCTTTATTATTACTGCATACTGTACGTACTGTACAGTTTTATTTTTATGTCTCTCTCTCTCTCCCATTGATCATTGGTTTTGTGCATCGGAACAGTATTTTATGTTAAATAATGCAACTTTTTTAAATATACGGTAAAAATTCAGCTCTTTATGTAAGAAACGGTAATATAGTTAAAAAATGGTCAAACATAGTTTAAAAGGTGCTTAAATGACTAAAATCATTGGGTATGTTTAAAAAAATCATATACACAACACTTTTCCACAACGACAACAACAACAACAGTTGATTCAGGTGGTCCGAAATAATAAAAGTATGGATTGAACAAAATAACCTACAAATTTAACCAAGGTACCTGAACAGGGTAAAAATTGTATTTTGAATTCAAGAGAATGAAATATAAAACTGCAAGTGAAAACTACAAAATAACAAATTTCTACATACAAAAATACATTGTTGCGCATTTTACTTATATAGTACGTACAGTACAACTTCGTTTACCCAGACTTACCGAGACCAAAGACAGTACGGATAACGAATATCCGTTTAATCCCAGTAATAAGCAAGACACATTCTTAAATAGCAGATAAATTTTACTGGAAAATAGCAGCTGGGGCATATTTGTTATGAGAAAAAAAGTTGCAGAGCAATTTACAGAGCTCTTATTTCTCGAGAAATACTTTAAAATGCGAGCATTTGAAAATGTCTCAATACTTTGGTGATTTTATGTAGGTTTAAATTGCATAACCTTCTTTTTTCAACATTCGATAAAATCCATTCGATAACTTGAGATATTCCCCTCTCCAAAAAATTTAGCTTGGGAGCGCTCTTGACTGATTGACCATTTTCCAAAAGTAATCAACCATAACTCTAAAACAGATATATTGTGCATTAATAGGATAAGGAAATATTGGCATCTGCTTCTACATCCACATTAAAAAGTTCGGTTTTTTTTCCACCTACTTCAAAATACTGCTGCGCGTCACTTATTAAATGTATTCCAAAAAATGCCTCCGTTCCCAACTTCGTCTTTTGTACGAATTTCATAAAGACGGGTTTAAAAATATTGCAAACGTGAAGATTTCTTCGCCTGAGTAAATATTTGAATTATTTCCTAGTGCAGCGAAATGAGTTTCTGCATTTGCATAAGGTAAAAACTCTTTTCCTGACGCATTAACATTTCCTATGGTAGAAGATACAAAATATAAATTCTGAATATTTTTCACGCTTTATAATTAACAAACTGTTTCTTCATTGAACGAAATCTTTTTTCAAAAAAAAAAAAAAGACATTCAAGTGCAACGTTAGGACGTAAGAAAACGATTCTTATTTTTTTTATAATCAATTTTCTCAGTATGATTTTTTTTTTTAAAGTAACGTCAAAGAAATTGCCTAAGGATTTCTGGGGCATGTCTGAGTTTCTCATAGCACCTACAAGCTTGAAATTTTTTACAAAATTACTTCAAACCAGATTTGCACCTCAGATGGATTTTTTTTTTTTAAATTTCTAAATAGTTTTTTTTTTTTTGAGCAATCACGTTTCCTTATTGTTCTCACTTGACTGTTTTTGATGTTACGCTGATTTTATTTTCCCACCAGCACCCTCTGCCAGCACCACCGTCGACCGGCCTCACGATGCTGCTCCTCTAGCGAAAACCATCTCCAGGTTGCGTCCATATCCTACACACACACGCATACATACACTCATGCCTGCGCACAGACACAAACACATATGCCTACATACACACACACGCGCATACACACACACGCGCATACACACACAGTACTGCATACACAACACGCATACATACACACACACGCTCGTGATTGCGAAACATATAATTTGAATTTAGGATACCAAAAATTCCAATTAATATTCGTATTTTTTTTTTTTTTTTTTTGAGCAATCACGATTGCTTATTGCTTTCATTTGACTGTTTTGATGTCCTTTGATTTTATTTTCTCACCGCCACCCTCCGCAGCATCACCGTCGACCGCCTCCTCACGATGCTGCTCCTCTAGCGAAAGCCGTCTCCAGGTTGCATCCATGTCCTACACACACGCGCATACATACACAACTACACACACACGCACATACACCTACACACATACACACATACACCTACACACATTCACACACGCATACATACAGACACCTACACATACACACATACACCCACATTCACACACGCATACATACAGACACCTACACATACACACACAAAAACATACACACACAAAAACATACACACACATACACACAACTACCCACACATTCATGCCTGCACACAGACACAAACACATATGCCTACACACATACACATACCCCCCCCACACACATTAATACACACAACCACACACTTATGCCAGCACACAGACACAAACACACATGCCTACACACACATACACATACCCTCTACACACAAGTCCCCCACACACAAACACACACGCCTACACACACACACTCGTGATTGCGAAAAACATAATTTGAATTCAAGACGTCAAAATTCATTTTTTTTTAATTATTGTTTTAAACTAAAATTTCACATAAATTGCCTATTAAAAGGGATGAAAGATTTTTCACATCCCTTAACAATCCGTGCGCTTCGAAAGAAATGTTTCTTCAGCATCAGGTTAAATTTGTTCCAATTTTCTCTTTTAATTAAAACAGCAATGGGTTCGTTTCCGAAATTTTAAAAGCATTTTTTTCTGAAAGAACATGTTTAAAAACATAGAATTTGATCATTTTTTGAATAATTGATAAAGTTTTTTTTTAATTATTTAAATCGGTTCAATTCTAAAGCTTCTGCCCATTATGTCACAAGTGATGAAATGCCATTCACTGATGCCATTAGCGCAGAGCGCAATATTTAATTCGCTTCTCGATTATCATAACCTGGAAACGCAATCGACAGCAAGCGTAAGCATTCAGTGCGCTTGTGGATTACGCGCCAAAGTTCATCTCTTATGACGTCATATAGACCACGCCTTGTTTGAAAAATTGGACATTTTATAAAATTAATTCAAAAGTAACTTTTGGGAAAATGAAAATATTTTCTGGATCCAGTTTTTTTTTTGCTCATTCTTTTAAATTCGAACATACAAATCAGTAAGATTGAAAAAAGATTAATACCAAATATAAGCTTTTCTCTCTTTACGTGTCATAGATTTAGGTTAAAACGAAGGTCCAATAACTTTTTTTTTCAAGGAAGAATTTGTATTGAGTAAAGGTGTTTTAAGTTTTAAAAAGTCGCACCTCAAATAAGTTTCAAAACGTAAAGACTTTAAAATAAAATATAACACATATTTTTTAATTCCAAAGACTATTTCTATAAGCGAAATAAAATTAGTACAAAATTTCTTGATTGCAACACTCAACTAGCATGTTGTAGCACAATCACGAGAAACTTTCTTCTATATTTTTCTTATAATTCTAATTCCTCTCCATGCTTGACGAGGAAGCAATATTCCCAACAAAAACAAAATGACACACGCCAAAACTTGTTGACCCTCCCAATTCCCGATTTATCTCAAAAGCAAAGCAAAGAATGAAAATTGGAAGTTATTTTAAAAGCCTTATTTAAAACAATTATAAACATTTATTTGTTAACAAACACAAGATGCCACCAGTAAAAAGTTTAAATCATCGCGTTTTTCTGATCATTTTCTAACAATTAAAATCACGCGAAATACGCAGACGACAGTCTATTACGATTCATTTTTACTTTCTTCTATATCTAATATATAAAAAAGTATTGGATTTGTGCAAATTTTCGAATTTCGAAGGATTTGAACGTTTTGAGGTGTGCTGAGTCCATTTTGACCATTTTTGGAAAATGTCTGTCTGTCTCTGTGTGTGTGTGTCTGTGTGTGTGTCACGTATGTGTGTGACCAGTTTCTTGTGGCCACTTTATAGCAAAAACTACCGCATGAAATCAAACGAAATTTGGTACACACATGTGCCCCTATGTGAACTTGTGCATATTGGTTTGTGGAAGTAAAGTCATCCCACAAAATTTACCACGAAATGAAGTACAACATTTTTTATCGAATGACTAATCCATATAAGCACATTCTTTTCTTCATCAAAAACCCCCTTTTGCATGAAGAAAACCTTTGAAACTCCGAAACACGTGTCTGAAATTTGTTGCCAATTCGTGCATTTTTAACGTTGCTTTTCTTGCTGTTACTGTGTTTTTCAAAGGCTGAAAAAGGCTGTGTAACGGTGAATAAGATTTCAAATCCCTTTATAGTTAGTTATGTTTGGGTTTATGTATTGTTCTTCAATTTAGTACGTGGTGTTCTAATTTATTGGAAAAAGAAATTACTACATTTCATAAAGCACCTAGTTGTGATCAAAACAATTGAAAATTTTCCTCGTTTTCGAAGTGTTTGATTACGATGTTATGTTTTTCTACCATTTTTGACTTCCTTTTACAAAAAAGGAAGTATTGTATTCGCGAAAAAATTTTCACTCAAAAATCGACTTTCATTTCCATTTTGCTCACCCCCGAATGAATGTTTAGTTTTTTTTTTTCGACTCGACCACACGTGGATTAAGTGCCTAAGAACGTACAGACACGCGAAATATCTATTTTGACGATCCCCGGGATAGTTACAGCAAGTTTTCTCGTGACGTATGTATGTACGTATGTATGTGCGTATGTGTGTATGTATTTCGCATAACTCCAAAACGGTATGTCCTAGAAAGTTGAAATTCAGTACGTAAACTCCAAGTGGGGTCTAGTTGTGCACCTTCCCTTTTGGTTGCATTCGGGTGTTTCTAAGGGGGTCTTTTGCCCCTTTTTGGAGGGAAATGATTGTTAATTTCGATGTAAACTCAAATGGTGTTACAATCTGGCGGACACTTGGCGATATATCGCCAGTCTTTTGGTCGCCAAAACTTGGCGACAAATTTGGCGATTTTTTTTTTTTTTTTTTTTAAATCTGGTTTGAATTTGGCCACTGTTGGTGATATTTAGAGAGTAAATTATTGAATCACATTAAAATTGCCAACAATGGGAAAATGACATTAAATTCTCGTTTTTTCACATTTTTTGCATTAAAAAATATTTTCATTAATAATATCATCAAAGAGTTAGGTTCATATAGAGTATAAATTGAATGAAAAATATTCACACAAATTTTCAGAAAAACGGCTCAATAACTCTTTGAGCTAGAATGCCCACCAGACGAAAAAAAACGTTGTTTCGATTGAAACGTGTTTGAAAAAAAAAATGCTGTGAACGTTTTCGAATCTCCACAAACACTTGAAGTGCTCATAGCATCGAAACTAACCCGAATTTTGCACTGAAATTTTAACAACATATTCTTAAATAGTTTTACTAACATTTTTATGACATAAAAAATGGATTTTTGACCCGTCTAATTTGATAAATAAATACCTTTGTGCTGAACAGTAAAGAAAGACAAAACAACGTTAGAAGAAGCATGTCTTTTCATCCATAAGCTCATTATTTTTTGCATTGAAAAAGGCGTTCCCTGTAACGCCGAAACACGTGTCTGCTGTAATTTACAAATTTGTGCTTCTTCTAACGTTGTTTTGTCTTTCTTTACCGTCTAATTTGGTTTGCCCCTTTGAACAAGAAATATTTCGGCAACGGTAGCCGAGTAAATTGTTGCTTTGACTATAAGCGAAAAATGTCAGAAACAGACCGCAACATACCACAATGGAAACTTATCACTCTTATCCGGGTTTCTATAGGCTTTCGGGAAAAATACAAAAGTGCAAACTTTTTTTCGGTGATGATGCAATAAAACTTGCCAAATCATAACTTCGAAAAGGTTTATGTATTACTAGTGGTACCCGCACGGCTTTGCCCGCAATAGAAAAATTAAAAGGTCTTTTAGTTCGCCTGTACATTTACAAATAATGTGTCGTGAATTTTCTCGCCAATTGGCTTGTACCCATGTTACGGTTCCACGTTATGATCATTTCGTATCTCGCCAATTGGCTTGTGCCCATGTTACGGTTCCATGTTATGATCATTTCGTATCGCGCCAATTGGCTTGTACCCATGTTACGGTTCCACGTCATGATAATTTCGTATCTCGCCAATTGGCTTGTGCCCATGTTACGGTTCCACGTTATGATCATTTCGTATCTCGCCAATTGGCTTGTGCCCATGTTAAGTTTCCACGTTATGATAATTTCGTAAGTTACTCGTCCATCTTATGAGAATTTTGTTCTTAAAATTGGAATAGAAAAAGAATTTCATCGAATTTTCCAAAAATCGCTTCGAGGGGCACACCCCCATGCTACAAACTAACTTTGTGCCAAATTTCATGAAAATCGGCAGAACGGTCTAGGCGCTATGCGCGTTACAGAGATCCAGACATCCTCCAGACAGACAGAGAGACTTTCAGCTTTATTATTAGTAAAGACGATACATTACGATACATTTAGATTTTTTTTCTCTCTATTATTTATAGCGTTTTGATTATTTAACTACTACGCTAAAAAATATTTGTTGAAAAATCTGCAAAGGTTTTATAAAGCCATCGAAAAATGAATTATCATTTGATAGATTGATTTTTTTTAAACCTGCAGTTGCTTTAAATTGTTAACTGTCCCGTCTTGAAGGAAGAATAAATAAAACCCTTCAAACCTAATGTCCAACTTAGGTTGACCTTCCCTCACCGAGTTTCCTTACAAGTTGTAGATAAAAATATTACAGTCAGGATGGTATAAGGTTGCCCAAGTAAAAGTGAGCAAATCATACGCATTTTGTGATTTGAAAATTCAATAATTGAGTCATTTTGCAGATTTTCTCTGTGGGTACCATCAAATTTTACAAGAATCCGCGAAATTTCTGCAGATTTTTTAAAACTAGAAGTAAACCTAACTCTCCAACAAATGATGCTAAAGTCAACATTTTTGCAGGAAAAAAAATGTGATAATTTTTAAAAAAATTGCTAAGAGATCTGAATCGATTTCGTACATTTCTGCAACATTTTAGTTCTTTGACTTGAAGATATCTGCAGAATGCCTAAATGAAGTTGTTTCCATCCGTCAAAAGTGCTAATTTTATTCACTGAAATTGTTAGAATGAGCAAAAAAAAAAAACACAGGGCGAGGAAAATCTTTTTTTTTCAAAACGTTTAATTTTTAACTAATTTTTTTAAATGTCCGATTTTTCAAATAAGGCGTGGTCTTTATGACGTCACAAGTTATGAACTTAGGCACGCAATCCACAGGTGCGCTGAATGTTAACGTGAAAACTCGGTAGATAATCAAGAAGCGTAATGATAATCAAGAAGCGAATTAGACATTACTTTCTACGCTTGCTTTCAACCATATCGTTGCTGCTTCATATGAGTAAAGAAGCGAATTAAATATTACGCTCTGCGCTAATTGCATCAGTGAACACTGTTCAACACTTGTGATGTCATGCGCAGAATCGTCAAAAATGAAATTGAATCTGCGCACCCATTAAAATAATTGTTAAAAAATACCAAACTTTGTCAAATTATTTAAAAAAGGGTCAAATCCTATATTTTTAAGCACGCTCTTACAGAAAATAACACTTTTAAAATTTCGGTATTTCTTGAAACCAAAAATGGCGTCAAACCTATGATTTTCCCACTTTTGGTTAGACAACCAAGCATCATCGTGTTTGCAATATCATTATCTATTATTACATATGTTTTATGAACAAACTCTATAAAAATAGGTCAACCAAAGTCGACTATCGGAAGGACACAGAAACGGGTCCTCTCACCTGTGACGTAGCACTCGTCTTCCCGGTTCCGGGAGCGATGAGTCTCTCGCAGTACGAGCCTTCCAGGTAGATGGCCCCCTGCGGTCTTGTCGACGAATCGTTCTCATAGTAAAACAGGAAGTTCTGGTAGAGCACAAACCAGCGAAGTTGCCACTTGTTGTTGTCGGATGTCCGCTTGAAGAGGTATCCCCTCTTGCAAGAGTCGTGCAGAGCTTTCTCGGAAAGGTGCAGCAGCTGGATCTCGTTGAACCTCATGGTGTCTTATGATTGTACGAAAGCGACGTCAGAGATATCGGCGACTACACTGAATCCCGATTCGTCTCCGAATATGATTGAACTCGCAGAAAAAATATCTTTCAAAAATCGGTTGATTGAAATCACAAAGAGGGATGTTTCTAACTACTGCCGGGGTAATATCCAGCTCAAACGGACTAAGAAAGGAAGAAGTATACTTTAATAGTCCACAAGATTTAAAGAGAGATTGGCACCGAATCTTTCCGGTGAAAACTTGATTCCACACGTTTCAGAAATTAGGTGCCGAAATAGTACGTAAAACATGAACACGGATTTGAAAAGTTTTTAAGCAACTGAGTTTACTGCAATAGGCACCTTTACAAGCGAAGCAAACAGAATAGCCGATTTCTTTACTTAATTTAAAAAGAATTTTCAGCAGAAACTTGAAGAGCATGTAGCAATTTCTTCTTTTTTTTGGCTTTGCGATCAACAACTAAACTCATTCGAATGCTCTTCAAAAATTTTGTAGCAAGGGTCACTCACAGAAAGTTTCTACGCCGACTTTTAGAACGTCTGAAATGCAAAGAAAATTCTACAAACAGAAACTAACGCGCGCTACAGGTCAAGACGCTGTTAAGTCATTGTACCTATTCTTTCGGGACAGGTGCTGATTGGAGAGACAACACCCCCGAATTCTTCATTAAGAGCGGGAAAATCTCCGGACGCTTCATCTTTTCCTCATCCAAAGGAGATCTGAGTCGGGGATGGAGGCAGGGGTGGGGCGAGGTGTTCGAAAATTCCGGAAGACCGATCCACAGGTAACACAAACACCTGAGGATATTCCAGCAACTTCGGGACGAAACTTTCTTCGGGAAATTTCAGAAGACCGGCTCAGGAGAAACTCGGGAGGGATTTTTTTCCCGTTTTAGTCCGAAACAGGTGGGATTTTTTGATGCGCGAAATCTTTGAAGAGTTGGAAAATAGTTTTGATGATGATGCGTAACTAATCTACTAGCCCCGTCGAAGGTAACTGCGGCTCTGGAGCTCTCCCGGTTCCTGATTCCCGGAATAGTTACCGGGAGCCAGTCTTGGCGCCTCATCGATTCGGATTGGCGCGCGCCAGCTGGCCACTTTCCTTCGCAAATAAACGGGAAACTGTTATTCAATTTGGCCCAATCAAATTCGATTACCGCAGCCGTACCTAATATTTTCGGTCACGAAATGCACATAAGTCTTACGAAAACTCGTCAGTTGCCCATTTCAATCAAGTATTTTTCGCCGCGGGTCTCCGCCCGAAGATTATTTTTCGCTCGTTTTCTGTGGATGTAGCTATGAATAGCTATGGATTCGCAGAGAATGTATAGCTATTTGTTGAAAGTACCATTCATTTCATAAGTTGCAGGGAGCGAGGTCTTACTTGAAATTGCATTTAAGAAGAAAATAATGGCATAGTAAAATATTGAATAAAGAGTTGAAGTTTTTTGATATACATCTTTAAAGATGTATTTGTTATGCAATTACGAAAGATGATTTTTTTTTTCTATTTTTCTTTGTGCACTCATAGTATATTTTTTTCCGCGTCTATGCGTGTATACATAAGTATACATTCACACATATATACATGCACTTACGGGCCATTGATCAAAAACATGTTTTGCTTCTGCAATGAATGGTTAAATGTAATGAAAAAAAAGTCTAAGTCACATCTAAAATTATTCTTTATAAGTTTATTTTAAAAAAATTCTCAAAATAACGAAATTTTATTTGTTTTTAACCTCCGACGCAAGAAGGAAGAGGATTATAAGTTAGACAGATCTGTGTGTATATCTGTCTGCAGCATCATAGCTCCTAAACGGATGAACCGATTTTGACAATTAATTAATTATGTCACTAAAACCAGTCATTTCATCCTGTCTTTTATGCATTTAATGGAAAAACATTTGTATAAAAAAAAGGGTTTTTTTTAATAAAACACGTGGATTTTGCGAAACATAAAAGTAAAGTTTATATTCAAAGACGGATATTTTAAACATTCCTGCGGGCCCGCGTACCTGAAACAGAGCCGATAAGATACCATGTCAGAATGATTCTAAACTAGAGGCTTCGCTCTTAGGGGGGGGGGCTGTTTTAACAGTTTCATGGGGGGAGGCCCGGTAACAAAACTGACAAGCGCTTCTGCTCTTGGCGGCCCTGTCCGACGGCTGTGCCTAGGTGCCCCTGACAAGGGCCTTGGCTCTCGGCGGCCCTATCTGAGAGATACACTAAAAGGTAGTTTCTTTTTGTTACTTTACGGGTCAGTTAACGAAGATGCCGTTAGCTATTCTTCCCCTCCCATAGACCTACGTTTAGTCATCATTGGAATTTCTCTAGCAACTGCAAGAAGTCTGTACATTGACTGTTTGTATCTGAGAGGTACGCACCAAGGTTAAGCAAGTTTTTGCTGCTTTTAATTTTTAATAGAGTTCATCATTTTAAGTATAATACATTTCTCAGTAATAAGCCCTAGAAATACACTGTTAAAAATTCGGGAAACTTTTATGGTAAATACTACAGTAAAATAAAGTATTTACAGTACAGAAAAAATTGCAATACACTGTTCTAAAAAAATTAAATGATGGCAGCTCCAATTGATACACCACGTAACTTACAGTGCGAAGCAGATAACACCGTATTTCGCGCATTTTGCGTTTCTTAACTCTCGTTTATTGTACCAAAAAATTTTACAGTAAAATAGGATTTTACGGTTAAGTTTCTGGCTACCTGGATGCTTTTACCGTAAAACTTCAGGATTTTTTTTTTCAACCGGGTACGTCTAAACGGTGTTCCGAAGTGAAAACAACTTCCTGTAAAAACATAGAAAATCCGAATGTAACAAGAACTTACTAACACATTCGCGTGTATCAACCACACACTCTGCTTCTCTCAACAAAACGTAAAAATTACCTAAAATCAGAATCCGAAAATGAAAAGTGTTTTTTGACTCACGAGGTTTAGCAGCGTGACACGCCAAACATTGATTTGTATGGAATAGTGTATCTACTAAATATGCGCGATCTTTCATGTTGGAATAGAAGCTGCGACTGTTGAGAGGTTAAAAATGTTCCAGTCTTTCATAATTTTGTAGAATCATAAAATTTAGATTTATTAATTTGGTTAAAAAATATCAGGTGCACAAAAATCCGATATTTTACGGTGCTGAACAGTTTTTTGGTAACCTTAAGATAAAACAAAACAATACAGAAGAAACAGCCCATAATAAATATTTGTGACGTTTTGAAGTTTCCGTGTCCACTTCAACTTGACTTGATTCTCTTAATGACTAGTGGCGCATGAGGCCGCTAACGTGACATTCCATCCCAACCGGTTTAGTGCCGCCTCCCTGGCACTCCCAAATCTTGGCTAAACAAAGGCATTTCCTTCTTGCACGGCCATCTGACGCCAGGTTAGTTTTGGACGCCCACGCTTCCTCTTGCCATCAGGGGTTCACGCGAGAATAGTGTCAACTTATTCAATTTATTTCTTGTCGAAACATAAATTGAGAACCCTGTTTGAATAAATGAATGAGAATAATTCGTCCCTTAAACTGCACCTGAATTGAACTGAAC
The DNA here is from genome assembly GCF_026930045.1 of Uloborus diversus. Classification (NCBI taxonomy): domain Eukaryota; kingdom Metazoa; phylum Arthropoda; class Arachnida; order Araneae; family Uloboridae; genus Uloborus; species Uloborus diversus. The sequence continues at coordinate 3,700,304 of NC_072737.1, read as the reverse complement.
GGCATTAATTTAAATGTGTAGTAAGGTATCGTCACCAGTAACAGACAAGGGTCCAGGGCGGTCATTCCAAGCTCGTCAGCTTGCGAGATCGAGATTCTCGCTCACGTGATCGGTTGTGACGTAGAAAATCCGCAAAGTAGTATTCTAATTTACTCGAACCTAGCCGCAAGCTAAGTTCGAGTAGATTAAAATGCTACTTGGCGACATTTCTACGTCACAACCGATCGCGTGAGCGAAAATCTCGATCTCGCAAGCTGACGAGCTTGGAATAACCGTCCAGTAACAGACAGTCATAAGTTTGGATTTAAATAATCAGCCGATCAATTTAGGTGGGTAAAACTGTTGTTGCTGTGGCCCATGAATATAGTGTGCAGACATCTAGACTTATCAGAAAAAGTTTTATGAGCCAGTTGGTATTTACAAAGCAGTGGTGGCAGGTTATAAACAGCCACTACGAGGTCAGTTGGTGCTTCATGTACATTTGAATTTAATAAGATTTTAGTTCTAAAAAACGAAGAACTTTTCCACATTTTGAAGAGAAAAGGGGAATTTTGTCCATGACTTAACCTTTCTTCATCCTGTCTGTAGCTGTGGGTCATCAGATTCTTCGGTGTCTGTTACTAGGGGTTTGGATCTTTTTTCAAAATTGAGCAAATAAAAATAGAATGAACTCATTCAGAGGATCCAGGAGCAGTCAAACGTTAGATGGAATGTTGTTACATGAGAGAAAAATAGTTTAAAAAGTCTCAATACATTGAACGGCTCAGAAAATTAACTAACCTGAGAGAGATGTCTTAAGCATGTCTAAGACTGGTGACGTTACCCTACAAAGGAAGAATCAAAATGTCATTTCAATCAGAGTGTCATATTCTTATACTACTAATATAAATGAAGGTCATATAATGATAATATAAATGAAGTTCGTATAATGATAAGATAAAAGAGTTTTCAATCCGCAATTAATTTGATATTTTCTCTGCTGGTCGTTCGGAAAATACTAATTTAAAGAAAAACTAAAACCGTTTTTTCTTACATTACTCATTTGAACATAATGAAAAAAAAAATCGATGCCAGAGCTCCAGAGTCCATTAAACACAATTTAAGAAACCACGTTTTTTAACCAATGTTTCAACAAATGGGCTTATCTGTAAGTGGGTAGCTTATCTGTAAGGTTCGGTACACTGAAAAAGTATTACATCAAGCGGGATCGTCTTCTAACTAATCTTTACTAATAATAAAGCAGTAAGTCTCTCTGTCCGGAGGATGTCTGTAGGATGTCTGTAGGATGTCTGTAGGATGTCCGTAGGATGTCTGTGACGCGCATAGCGCTTAAACCGTTCGGCCGATTTTCATGAAATTTGGCACAAAGTTAGTATGTGGCATGGGGGTGTGCACCTCGAAGCGATTTTTCGAACATTCGATGTGGTTCTTTTTTTATTCCAATTTTAAGAAAAAAAAACTATCATAAATTACGAAATTATCATAACGTGGTATCGTAACATGGGCACAAGCCAATTGGCGAGATACGAAATTATCATAACGTGGAACTGTAACGTCGGTACAAGCCAATTGGCGAGAAAATTCACCATACATCATTTGTAAATATACAAGCGAACCAAAAGACCTTTAATTTTTCTATTACGGGCGAAGCCGTGCGGGTGCCACTAGTATTATAATAAGCGACTAGATAGTATGTAACCCAAATAATATTTTCCTAAAAAACGCAAAACTAGAATCCGAGATACTTTTTTTTGTAAACACTATTTTTTGCGTGGCGCAGCGTCTTGTTTAATTTATTTGTCTATTTATTTCTTTTTCTTTATTTTTTTTATTTTTTGAGAGAGTCGAGCCGTTACAAGTACCTTCTTTGACGAAATCGCCTCAACTATTTCCTTTTGAGTTTGGGAAGACCCATTCCGAAGTTCCTTTTCACGCTCACCAACGGTGAGCATTTCACAGAGCTAAGTCATTATTTTTGCTATAACCATTTCGTTTCGCATTCACAATTTTCTTGCAATCGTCCATTTTGGATAATGTACGCCCTGAGACCTCACAAGCACTCCTTTAGATATTCTAGAAACTTATGCTACAAACGTTTGAAACTTCGCCCATGGCCTCATTTAAAAGTTTTCTCTTTACGTTGCCTCGTTTTAGATTTAACAAAAAATATACAAAGATGCAAGTGTGGTAGATCTTCTCATCCGGACTAACAGACCGTACGGATAATCGAAAATCTGGATAATCCAGATCGTACGGCTAATAAGCAAGCAAATATTTAAAGAAGCAGATTTTGCCGTGCATTGTGATTAAAAAGGTATGATTTGTAATAAAAGTAAGTAGAATTCCATCGGATAACAAACATAAAATTATTTTTTATCAATTCTTAGCACTGACTGAAGCGTAATCACGCAAACGTCTTATCATCTTCTTTACTAATAATAAAGCAGAAAGTCTCTCTGTCCGGAGGATGTCTGGATGTCTGTAGGATGTCTGTGACGCGCATAGCGCCTAAACCGTTCGGCCGATTTTCATGAAATTTGGCACAAAGTTAGTATGTAGCATGGGGATGCGCACCTCGAAGCGATTTTTCAAAAATTCGACGTGGTTCTTTTTTTATTCCAATTTTAAGAAAAAAAAACTATCATAAATTACGAAATCATCATAACGTGGAACCGTAACATGGGCACAAGCCGATTGGCGAGATACGAAATTATCATAGCGTGGAACCGTAACGTCGGTACAAGCCAATTGGCGAGAAAATTCACCATACATTATTTGTAAATATACAAGCGAACCAAAAGACCTTTGATTTTTCTATTACGGGCGAAGCCGTGCGGGTGCCACTAGTTACTAATAATAAAGCAGAAAGTCTCTCTGTCCGGAGGATGTCTAGATGTCTGTAGGATATCTGTAGGATATCTGTAGGATGTCTGTGACGCGCATAGCGCCTAAACCATTCGGCCGATTTTCAGGAAATTTGGCACAAAGTTAATATGTAGCATGGGGGTGTGCACCTCGAAGCGATGTTTCGAAAATTCGATGTGGTTCTTTTTTTATTCCAATTTTAAGAAAAAAAAACTCTCATAAATTACGAAACTATCATAACGTGGAACCGTAACATGGGCACAAGCCAATTGGCGAGATACGAAATTATCATAGCGTGGAACCGTAACGTCGGAACAAGCCAATTGGCGAGAAAATTCACCATACATTATTTGTAAATATACAAGCCAACCAAAAGACCTTTAATTTTTCTATTACGGGCGAAGCCGTGCGGGTGCCACTAGTTATAAATAAAAATAAAGAGCAATTGTTTAATACACACGTTCGTAACATTATAAATTAAAGTTACCTACGCGAACATTACAGTTTGAAACTGGGTAAAAATTTGATTGACGAAGCATGGCCCCACTCGATGTGACTGGCACTTAACGGGCCTAGACAATTTATGACTTTTGTGTGTTAAACTGATGCAGCTCATGCATCTACCAATCAATATCAACGTTTCAAAGTTTGTTTATTTTTGATTGGACGTCGCACATTTTCATCGCAAGTGGCGCTGAATGGAACCCCTGCATCCACCAATGAACGCCAACGTAATGGAAACAGGGGATTCCCTGTAGCGCCCTCTTTGTTGCCATGAGTTTCGGCGATTGTCACAGTCTATAAGAAGAATTAAGTGGGGCCATGGACGAAGCTAAGGCAGAATTACAAGCAGATAGCAAAGATCCAATTATGGCATCCAGAGACCGGGCTCTAGATGCCGTAACCAGCTGTTTGGATTGTCATAACGAACTGAGCCAGTAACCCTAGCTTTTACCCGCCCACTATTGAAAAACGGTCTGAAACTTTATGGTAAATACTGTCTGACCACGGATTGTATGGAAAGACAAACACCCGTTTTACAGCTAGAAATGGACTGTGCGGATTATCCAGTTTGCGGATTATCCGTGCATCATTTCGGAATCACACTTTTTTTTAAGCTTCTTTCAGGCGCTAAAATCAAGGTAATACGAAGCGTACCCTACTATCCGTGCACAGAGGTCAAATCGGACACGTGACGCTGAAAATGTCGAAGAGTGGTTTAAAAGCGACGAACGTGAATCAGGATTTCAATGTCTAACTGACGAAAATATCATTGAACTTGTTACTGAATCAAACGCAAATGATGATAACGAAGACGAAGAACATAAAGAAAATACAATTTCATTCTACTGCTCTACAATCTGTGGAACATTTGTTGGATTACATGAGTGGAAGAGGTTACGATTACGGAGAAATAATTGCAGTAAGAAAAATTCGTACGGCATACGCAACAATTTAATCAAAGAAAACAAAAATGTATCACCGATTTTTTTAAGCAATAAATTTCGAAGAAAAGTTCCTGGTTTGTGTGCGTATATATATATATATTATTGAGCAATCACGATTGCTTATTGCTTTCATTTGACTGTTTTGATGTGCTATCATTTTATTTTCCCACCAGCACCCTCTGCAGCACCACCTTCGACCGGTTTCTCACGATGCTGCTCCTATAGCGAAAACCGTCTCCAGGTTGCATCCATATGCTACACACACGCGCATACATACACAACTACACACACAAACACGCGCGCACACACACACAAATACATACAAATACACACACATACACACACACGCATACATACAGACACCTACACATACACACACACCTACACACAACTACCAACACACTCATCAAACTCCTACCTACACACAACTACCCACACACTCATGTCTGCACACAGACACAAACACATATGCCTACACACACATACACATTCCCCACCACACACAAACACTCATACCTGCACACAGACACAAACACTCATGCCTACACACACATACACATACCCCTATACACAAACACACATACCCTCCCCACACACACATAAAAGCACATGCCTACATACACACACACACACTCGTGATTGCGAAAAACAATTTGAATTCAAGAGGTCAAAATTCAAATCATTATTATTTAGTTTTTTTCTAATTTTCCCTTAAATATTTACCCGGCATATTCCTTAAATGATTTTTCGGATTATCCGTGTTTTTCGATTATCCGTGCTACGCCGCCCGGTGATTAGCACGGATTATCGGGAGTATACTGTATTTTTTTACCGATGTCAGCTGTTGCAGAAGCAGAGTCTCATTGAAATGAGCGGAACACGCGCATCAAATTTTTACTTTCCCCCCTTATTCACATAGATTCGTCTTATCTGGACATTTGTAAATTCCATGCAATCCGTGGTTGGACAGTAGTATTGGCATCCCTGTTGGGAGTTTTAACGTAAAGTCCTAATTTGATGAAGATTTACGGTAAAAAAAAAATAAATAAAAACGGTGCAGATAACTGCGCTCATTAAAAAAAAGGGGGGGGGATGCAAGCAGTGGGGTTTGAACCTGAGTTCCGTTTCACGTAGACGGGTTCGCTAGCACCTATACCGAATGGATCTCGACGAGAGAGAGGGAATATCATTCGATTCCGAGTCACAACTGACTACAACTGTATTAATGTCGAGGACTGCATACTAAGTGCCTTGCCTCCATTATTTTTTATACCGATAGATGGCAGCACCATCACGGGATCGAACAGTTAATGAGAATTTAGAACTAGACCAGGTGCTAATAACTACCTGGTGCTAGCACCCCCAGAGGTATCGTTTCACTTGGAGGACATTGAGACAACGAGCCTATTTAACGTCGCCCAGTCCCCTTTAATGACGACGGTGGATCTTCGACCATCGAGGTTCGAACTCGGGACCCTCCGGCCCCGAATCCGACACTCTACCGATCGGGCTACCACGGTCCCCGGAATATCATTCGCACTATAAGTCACGTGGTGTTCGAATGGACGCAGCAATCGCTTACTTTTTCCGCCGCAATTAGCTGCAAAATCTTTCTACACTGTAAACACGGTGTTTTACCATAACCGTTACCTCAAAACTGCCATCCATTTTTAACCGTATGCTTAACGACAAGGAGTCGCATCACGTTTGCGGACAGTCGTTCGTGTGTAGTTAATAGTTTTCGCTACCAGTGTACACTCACACACATGTGTTTAAATGTGAAATTCTGCGTATCATTTTACATCTACCTGTTTTTCAGAATTTATAGGTAATAGGCATTTACACCCTTGTGGGAATGAATGGAATCAAGTTGGGAATTTTGATTTTCGAGTTTTTTAGGTTGTTCAATCTTTGGTTATAACAGCTGTTTAACCTACCAGTTGATTAGGCGCTATAACCTCACATTTTTTTTGTCATAAATATAGTATTTTGTTTATGTTGAAATATCTATAATCGCACTTATAGCAAACTTGGATCAATAACGTTTTGCTATTGGTCAAAGCTTACTTGAAACTCTCTCCTAGGTCCTAAATTTTCTTAAGTTAATTCTTTTCTTTTGTCTGTATTTTATTTATCTTTGATTGGTTGGTTTAAATTACATGCATATTAATTGGTTAACTTACTAATCCTGGACTAAATTATAAATAGTCTATGTGCTTACTCTGCTTTGGTTCTTTGATTATTAAATATTACATATTGTCATTGTTTATGTAGATAGTGCCTTCAACATTAAAAAATGTGTTTTCGATCCACGGCATGATAATCATTTAATATTCTCAACAGTTTACGTGTTATAAATTTCTACATATTTTTGCTGTTTTTTCTCAATCCGGTCACTTTTTATCTTTTTGTTAGCCATGCATTAGTTAGCTCCACGGAAGATGCAGGCTATTGTGACATTGAGTGAAAATCTGATGGCACAACAAAAGAAAAAATGATTTGTGCTTTGCTAGAAACATGGTTTAGAGATCAAGAGTTCAAAGAAAAGTGCAAAAATCTGATTGACTCCATGCCCAGTTGAGTGAAAATGGTGCTGAAGGCGGGGGGTGATTTTGATTTCATAATTAAACTAGTGGTACCCACAAGGGTTTGCCCGTAGTAGCAAATTAAAAGGACTTTTCGTTCGCCTGTATATTTACAAAGAATGTAATATGAATTTCTCGCCAATTTGCTATATTCATTTGCTTGCCCATGTTACGGTTCCACGTTATGATAATTTCGTGATTTATTCGCCCACGTTGTGATGATTTGCTCGGTAAAATTTTCTTAAAATTGGAGTAGAAAAAGAACAAAATTGAATTTTCCAAAAATCGCTTAAAGATGCACACCCCCATGCTACAAACTAATCTTGTACCAAGTTTCATGAAAATCGGCAGAACGGTCTAGGCGCTATGCGCGTCACAGACATCCTGACAGAGAGAGATCCAGACAGACAGACTTTCAGCTTTATTATCTTTTCTAATAATAAAACTGAAAGTCTCTCTGTCCGGAGGATGTCTGGATGTCTGTGACGCGCATAGAGCCTAAACCGTTCGTCCGATTTTCATGAAATTTGGCACAAAGTTAGTATGTAGCATGGGGGTGTGCCCCTCGAAGCGATTTTTCGAAAATTCGATGTGGTTCTTTTTTTATTCCAATTTTAAGAAAAAAATATCATAAGATGGACGAGTAAATTACGAAATTATCATAACGTGGAACCGTAACATGGGCACAAGCCAATTGGCGAGAAACATAACCATACATTATTTGTAAATATACAGGCGAACCAAAAGACCTTTTGATTTACGGGCAAAGCCGTGCGGGTATCACTAGTTAGTAATAAAGATGATGTGAATAAAGGTAATTTTGTAAAAAAAAAAAAAATGGCTTGATTCCATAAATTTTCCCAAGGGTGTATGTGTTGTCAAACTTTAAATGCATCCGATCGGTCTGGCGACGAACACCGCATCCTCCCTCCTTCGATTCGATTTCCCTCTTCTCCGGATTCGAAATGACGTTCCGTGCTCTTCGAACACCTTTATGACCCCTCAGAGGAACAACAGGTGAAAGGCAACAGGTGTAAAACGGACGAGTCGATACGAATAAGGAGCCGAGAGAGGGAGCAGCGGATAAAAATGGCCAAAAGAAATGATTGCGAAAGGAGGGAGCGGTCGATACTTCGGATGGAATTTACGAGACGCCTTTGGATTTAAAAATCGGAGACGTTATGTTCGATCAAAGAATACTGTGTTACCCGGACTCTAAATAATAAACCAGAAGCATGAAATACAGTCGAACTCAGGAAATTTGTTTTTATTTCGTCTAAACGTTGTTTAGCACAAATAAAAAGATACAGTCGAGTCCCGACTTACGCGAGGGATGCGTTCCAAGACTCTTCGCGTAAGTCGAATTTTCGCGTTGTGGAAAAATATATGCATATACATTTTTTAAAGCATACAAAATTCTTCTTGACACTTAAAAACACACCTCAAACTGCTCTAAATCATTCCTCAACTATACACTACAGTTTCTTGCATAAAGAACTGAACTTTTACTGTATTTAAAAAACAAAAAACTGTTTTGTTCAACATGAAAGACTTTAAGATGCTCAAAATGAAGAATGACCAATGGGTGGGAAAGACATAAAATAAAACAACACGGTACGCACAGCATGTAGTAATAATAAAATGATGCACTATAATAGCACTGTACAGTAGATACAACAATAATATTTAAAAGTTAAAAATGAACACTTTTACAACGTTTCAATTTCTGGCAACATATGCTCTTCCTGATCTCTTTATTAATCCACAATGTAAGAGCAGCATCCATTTTCAAAACATTTACTTTGCTAGACTGCTCTGCAAGCTTCAATATTGAAACTAAATTTTGAACTTTTATGAATATTTTCTTGTTTTGGCTTTAAATTGTACATATTGAAGATTCACTCATACATCATTGTCGCGCTACTACTGAAATTTTGTAGTTGTTCAAGCATATCGTGAATCTTAAGCCTTCTTTTTTTCTTTTTTTTTAATCAAACTTTTTCTTCCCATTTTCACAAACTTCAGATGAAGGTGGCACTAATGTGCCAACATATTTCATGAACTTTAATATTTAGAATGAAAAAAATAAATAAATGAATGGTGCTAAGTGGTTATTTGATGCACAGACAACGCGATGCGTAGACTAGTTTGGTGTATTAACTTTGGCTGTCAGAGATATTTAAAAGGATGTAATAACATTAACGAAATCAATATTTAGTAGCCAATAACGAAGCTGATACTTCCTTCTAAAAAAACTCGTGTTTAGGGCGAAAAATTCGCGTTAACTATAAAATTGTTACTCGTGAAAAATTCGCGTTATAGCCATTTCGCGCAAGTTGAATCGCGTTGTAGCGGGATTCGACTGTACTGTGAAACCTCGGAACAACGATTACCTATACAACGAAATATCTAGAGCCGCTATATAGATAAGCTGATGATCAGCTTAAGTTTAGCCATTTTTGAATCGGATTTTTTTTTTCTTTGCACTGCTTGGGTTACCACAGCAAAGTTTCGGATTTCACCAAATTTGCCGAAAATAATATTTTACTTAATAAACAATTCACGTGCCACTAGTAATTGCTCACAGTGAGCAATCACCAAATGCGATAACTCGCCATAAAAGACAACCACTCAAATACGCGCTTCGATCCAAAATGGCTGATCTTAAGCTGATGCGTCGGCTCGTATAAATAGGGCCCATAGAAATATCTACTTTAGTGAAATAAAGTCTGGATTTAACTGTCATTACACTGCTTAAGATAACGAAATTTCCTTTACAACAAACAAAATTTTTAGTCTCTTGAAGATCGTTATAACGGAACTTCACGGCATTGCGGTACCTTAACTCTCGTTACAAGCGATTACGACTATGACCTTTGAGCTGAGAAACAACAGGAAATATCCAACGTTGTTTAGCACAAATAAAGAGGTACAGTAAAACCTCGTTACAACAAATTCCTATACAACGAAATATCTACTTCAGAGAAATGAAGTCTCGATTTAACTGTCATTGCCTTGCTTAAATTCTATTACAACGAAATTTTCTTCACAACAAACAAAATCTGTAGTCTCCTGAAGTTCGTTGTAACGGATCTTCACTGTATTACGGTACCTTAACTCGCATAACTTATAAGCGAGTATGACTGTGACATAAAAAAAATATACCTTTGTGCCAAGAAATAACAAGAAATATCTAACGTTGTTTAGTACAAATAAATAGATATTGAATACACGTGTTTCGGGGTTTCCAGGAACCCCTTTTTCAATTGAAAGTTGGGAACTTTTGGATGTAAAGACATCCGGTGACAGAGAATTATCCGGTTAAAGTTACCGGATAAAAAATATTAAAAAGATTATCTGGTAAATTTACAGAATGTCTTTACATTCAAAAGCTCATACTTTTAAATTAAAAATGGAGTTCCTACAAAACCCCGAAACACGAGTATTCAACTATCAATTTATTTGAATTAAACAACGTTAGATATTTCCTGTTATTTCTCAGCACTAAGCTATTTTCAGTAAGTTACCGTCCTACAGCCAGGGCTAAGGCAGAAATACATGAAAGACACCGCCAGCTCAGTCAATTCCAGCCGAGGACTGCAGTTTCGTGCTTATTAGCACTCATCAGTCCGGCTTAGGAAGTGGCTGAGCTGGAGGTGGAAAACCTCTTAAGGAAGCCAAGAGTGCCAAACAAACTGGTAGCTAATGTAGAACTAGCACAGACGAGACGAATGATCGAAGCAATGGTTCGGTTCAACTCGAAGATTGAAGGTAAAAGGCAGTGGTATTTCCAGTAAGTTACCGCCCTTACTTACCCGTACCCCGCCCCCCGGGGTGGTAACTTGCTGAAAATAACTGTACTGTCTTGTTGTTTCTTAATTTCAAAGATAACACTGACTAAAAAGACATCGGCGTTTGCAGAAGAAGTATTCGTTAAGCTAGAGAGGTGAAAGCCAATCGCCATTTTCTGAATCACAATAAATTAATTTCAAATAAAAAAAGAACCACCTTCAAAAAACAAAGAGGAACTAAAAAGTAAAAAAATAATTGTTCATACTTGCATACGATTTCCTACCCAAACGTATAAATCAAATTTTTTTTACAATTCCTGTACAAAAATCAACTAAAGTAAACACCCAATTATAAAATAAACACCGACGCTAATTACTATACGATGAATTATTTCAATACCTTACTAATTATATACGATCTGTTAATTTTTAATACCCATTTGAAGTCGGGGCCTCCTATAAACTACTACCTAACGTAACTGAGTAGGTTTAGTTTTAAAGACTTGCGTTCTGTTAAATTAGTGTTTAACTCAGGATAGGTGAGTTTGTCATATACTAGTTTATAGGAGGCCCCGACTTCAAAAGGTTATTAAAAATTAAGAGATCGCATATAATTAGTTAGGTATTAAAATAATTCATCGTATAGTAATTAGAATCGGTGTTTATTTTATAATTGGGTGTTTACTTTAGTTGATTTTTGTACAGGAATTGTAAAATAAATTTGATTTTTACGTTTGGGTAGGAAATCGTATGCAAGTATGAACAATTATTTTTTTACTTTTTAGTTCCTCTTTGTTTTTTGAATGCGGTTCTTTTTTTATTTGAAATTAATTTATTTTTTTGCTTTTTAGTGCTGTAAATATAAAATAAGTACGTAGGGTAGAGTATATGGTACACTCCTTACGTACATCTCGAGTCAGAAAGTGTCTAACACAGGACAACCCCCATTCAAGAATCCCATCTTCAGATACTGACCTGATGACCATGTGATCACCTAGGAAGTATATACCATTTTAAACGAGAGAAAAAAAAAAAAAGAATTTTCCATATTGGTCTATGCGTGTTTGAGTTTACGGGGGATATACATAAAAAGATTCCGACGAATTGAGACCGCCTTTTTTGAAGTCGATTAAAAAAAGAAAAAATCTTAATGCGCATAACATTTTATACGATTGGGCACTAAAAACTGATCTTTGTTCCTCTCAAAGATTTATTTGTGCGCTAGTTTAATTAGAACCATTTAAATGTCAATGGTTTTCCTAACTATTTCATATTTCACAATAATAAGTGTCACGTAACTCGTGGAAAAGTAGCATTTCTTCTTGCTTGGCCACGTTCAACATCACACTAGAAACAGAGTATCTACTGTGATGTTGTATATATTAAGATCAAAATACTACTAAAGCAATGATACTAAATGAATTTCCTGTTTGCTTCAGAAGTCTTTATGCGAAATTTGCGATATGACTACTACTGTCTAATACAGGGTAATATTTAGGGGGTATTCCCCCAAAGCAAGCATTCTTCTAAAAAGGAAAAATACCCCTGAACCCCCCCCCCCTTAACGGGCTCCCCTGATTAATGTTAATGTTTTATGGTACTTTCTTTAACATTGAGTAAAGAAAGTACCTTTGATTTATGGCACTTTCTTTAACAATGGATTTTATATTTAATCGTTTAATATTGAAAATTAATGAAGTTTATTGTTTTTTGCCCATAACTTTTTTCTAAGGAATAAATATGGTGAAGCAAAGGTTTGAGACCTAAGTTAGATCACTCCTATCCATTAAACATAAAAATCTTTCACTAAGTGAGACGCTTTGAATTTACAAACAACAAAGCGCGAGTATGAAATTTGAAGAGTTTCCACGATTTCTCAAGTATCCCTTATACCCGGACTTGAAGACTATTAGACGACCGGGAGAAGTATGCCGTTTCAAACAGAAAAAGAATTTTTCTAATCGGTCGAGACGTCTTCTAGTAATCGGGGAGCATAGTACATAAAAAAGTTCCAACGAAGTCTGTTAATTAGTACTGCCATAACTGTAAATTAAACTGACGTCGTCATGAAATATTAAATCTAGAATAGTCAAACTTAAGAAATTGGACATCATTTACGATATACAGTAAAACCTGTGAAGTTGATCACCTCTCTAAGTTGACCGCTTTTTTCAGGCACGGAATTAGCCCTTATCATATAAATCACAACCTCAGTAAGTTTACCCACCTGTTTAAGTTGACCACTAAAGTAGTACACCGCAAGTGGTCAACTTACACAGGTTTCACTGCAATAAATAAGGAATATAAGTTAAATCAGCGGGCGGAGGGAATTTTTGTCTTCAATTCCCCTTGAATTGAACACTAAATAGATTTCAAAACTGAAATATTTGAAAAAATAAAAAAAACTTTAATGACTAAATGAAGTAATTTATTAGCAAAAATGTTTTATATTAAATTAATTAATTCAACTATTTGTGTAGCAAAATACATTTAATTTACTCATTTGCTACATAAGTAATAAATACATTAGTAAGACTATACTTAAAATTAACAGACGGCTCCGTGAAAATCGAACATCCCGATGCGTGAGAATTAAATATTGTTCAAGACAAGATTCCTCCGTCGAAAATTCACCGTTCACGTCAAACCACGTGACCTGTGAGTGACGTATAGCGCAGTGACGGAAGCTGTTCTAATGAAATTTAAAGTTTCTTAGATTTCTCCGAGACCCCTCATCAAATCCAGACAAAATTAACATGGGACCATCTGGGAAGCATACCCTTACAAACAAAAAAAAAATTCTTCAAATAGGTCTAGTATTCTTCAAGTAATCCGAAAACACACATAAAAAGCCGCAAGACGAAATCATAACCTCCTTTTTTGAAGTCGGTTAAAAATACTGATCACTATATCCGGGATTTATTCATTTAAAATTAGACATGTTTCCATAGACTTAAAACTACACCGAATAAGTAGAGTGGAACCCCGATTCAACGTATTCCGTCCGACTAGTGATAAAATTGCCCCAGGCGAGAAAACGTAAAATGGGGGTCGGGGGAAAAATGTTGTTTAAATATGAAACTTTCTCGATAGATTTGCGGAAGAAATCTGCAATCTTTATTTAGAAACAATTTCAGTTGCAGCATATTCTAATTTTTTGCAATTTTATTTCTCGGTTTGCCCTCCCAAAGGAAAGTTGCTTCAGAGTTTTTCTATTTTAAAAATAAAGATAAATGAAACGGAATAGAAAAAATGCCAGGATGGCTTCCAGTGGCGCACACCGGAATTTCTCAAAAGGAGAGGGTGGGGGGTCCAGGATCGAAGGTCCACCATTCTATCACACTCCAACACGCAGCCAAATATATTCTTTTTTTGGGGGGGAAGAAGAAGAAAAATTTTTTTTTAATATTAAATTATTACTTAGCATTAGTTCAGGGGGCCCGGGACACAAAAATCGTCAACGTTTGCAATTTTTTTTTTTTATCATTTGAAAAATTACTCAGTTTTTTCTGCTTAAAAGGACGTTTGAATATTGTTTCTATCCTAATTAGAAGGAAAGATACAATTATTTTTGTTGCATGCACCTATTTAATGTGTATTTAACTTTAAAACTTCAAACACGTTTTTCTCCATGATGTAATTTTTCTCGATTTCTTGCATTCAAACTCTTATAAGTCAGGAACCGATAGAGATAAAGTAAGGAAACTTGGAGCATATTTTTTTCAAACGGTTTACTTTAACTTTTATTCGGCGAATTTAAAAAAAAACGTTTACTGCAAAAAAATATGATTTTTTTAAAAAAAAGTACCTTCGAATTTTTCGAAGTTTTTCTTCAAATATTTTTTATTTTTTATTGATTGAATCAATACTTTTAAAATCGCCGAATAAAAATTAAAGTTTAGATATTTGTGCATAATTTTTTTAAAAAAAAATTGAAAATTGACCAAGAATATTTTGAGTTATAGCAATTTAAAGCAAACTCATTTTTTGTTAAAAAAACAAATTAAATTGAAATAAAAAACATTTTTTAAAAATATTTATGTTATGATTTTCCTTATTAAATAGATGGTAAATCAGTGCAAAAATTTTCAAAACTCTAAAGTATTTAATAAAATTTTCTTCAAAATGTGTAACGGACCCCCTTAAGTAAAATAAATTTATGATTAACAAATACTCACTCAAAATACCATCAGGAAGCACAAGAAAGAATTTATTTACTTTTCTCATAGTTAAACAGCGAAGCAAAATCATTCTCCTAAAACCGCACCAAGTGCAAAGCGATACAGTTAAGGTTAAAACATTTTATGTTCACATGCCGTTCGATTTCGTTGGGGAAGGAAGAAAGAAAATAAGTTATATTTTTTTCATTTATTAAATCTGAAATTATTGCTACCTTTGCTTTACGTACTTCATGCATACCGATTCTAATCAATTGAAAGAACTCAAGGGTCATGGGAAGGGTCCGGACCCCCTGGACCTTCCCTTGTGTGCGCCACTGATGGCTTCCAACAGTCAAAAACAAAAACTTATCTTAGGAGAAAAGACCCAGAGAAAAAGTTTGTGAGTCTTTGTGAAGGAAATATGATTCCGATCCGATTCCAGAAAAAAGCATTAAGCGGATTTTCTGAAAAATTACAACGCAAAATCCGAAATATTTCAACATTGCTGGATAGCAATTTTTACGGACCATCAGAAAATGACATCGGAAGTGGGATAACGTATGATACGGACAATGTAAAATCGGGTTGATTTCTCCGTCTTACAAAAGTGCCTAAAAAGGAACGAGTTTTCGCCAATACTTCTTCTTTACTAATAATAAAGCAGAAAGTCTCTCTGTCCGGAGGATGTCTGTAGGATGTCTGTAGGATGTCCGTAGGATGTCTGTGACGCGCATAGCGCTTAAACCGTTCGGCCGATTTTCATGAAATTTGGCACAAAGTTAGTATGTAGCATGGGGGTGTGCACCTCGAAGCGATTTTTCGAAAATTCGATGTGGTTCTTTTTTTATTCCAATTTTAAGAAAAAAAGTATCATAAATTACAAAATTATCGTAACGTGGAACCGTAACATGGGCACAAGCCAATTGGCGAGATACAAAATTATCATAACGTTTAACTGTAACGTCGGTACAAGCCAATTGGCGAGAAAATTCACCATACATTATTTGTAAATATACAGGCGAACCAAAAGACCTTTAATTTTTCTATTACGGGCGAAGCCGTGCGGGTGCCACTAGTAATAAATAAAAACACATCACTTCATCATGTTTGAAGTCGGCAAATATTG
Source organism: Uloborus diversus (assembly GCF_026930045.1). Classification (NCBI taxonomy): domain Eukaryota; kingdom Metazoa; phylum Arthropoda; class Arachnida; order Araneae; family Uloboridae; genus Uloborus; species Uloborus diversus. The sequence goes on along the minus strand of NC_072737.1, from coordinate 3,684,329 downwards.
CAAAACGATATCTTTTTCAATGACTGTAATGATTGGCAATTACAGCAAAAATAGTTTAAGACAAACAGATGCAATAGAATTTGCTTATCACATCAGATGTTAAGCGAGCTGATGTGTGCATCACATGACTTCCTTTTACTCCAATTTAATGTCATTTCCCCATTATTGGCAGTTTTAATGTGATTCAATAGTTTACTCTCTAAATGTCACCAACAGTGGCCAAATTGAAACGAGATTAAAAATTTTAAAAAAAAATCGCCAAATTTGTCGCCAAGTTGGCGACAAAACTTGGCGACCAAAAGACTGGCGATATATCGCCAAGTGTCCGCCAAATTATAACAACACTTGAGTTTACATCGAAATTAACAATGATTTCCTTCCAAAAAGAGGCGAGAGATGCCCTTTGGAAACAGCCGAATGCAAGCACAAAGGGAGGTGCCCAACTAGACCCCATTAGGAGTCTACGTACCAAATTTCAACTTTCTAGGATATTTTATTCTTGAGTTATGCGACATACATACGCATATACATACGTACATACAGACGTCACGAGAAAACTCGTTTTTTTTCTCGAGAATCGTCAAAATATCGCGTGTCTATATACTGCTTGACCACGGATTGTATGTAATTTGGCAATCTGCCAAGTAAAGACGGTTCCATCTGAATGAGTCTAGCAGGGGAGAAGGGAAAATGACGATGGGATTTTGATGCACGCGTTTTATGACGTCACGAGTGCCTTATTCATTTATTTCATTCTCAAAAATAAAATAAGAGGAAACAAAAATGGTTACCATGGAAACAACAAAAAGAAAATAAAATGTCTTCATTTCGTTCAGGAACGTAAAAGCAAAATGGTAAGCTCAAAACTTTGTTGTGAATAAATAAAAAAATTAAATTTTTTGCCACGAGAATATGGTTTGAATATACTTTAGATTTAAAAAATGCTGCTGTGAGCCAATTTTCATTTTTACGAAACTAAGGCTAAATAATTGAGAGGCCGAAGTGCACATCTGAAACAAACCAACTAACATCCCTATAAACTAATAGATACGTCCATTTCCGCCTATAAACCGGATATTAGCCTTTCCATGTAATCGATGGCCAGACAGTACGTTCTTAGGCACTTATCCACGTGCGGTCGAGTCGATAAAAAAAACTCAACATTCATTCGGGGGTGAGCATGGACTAATAATAAGAGTAGACCGAGCTATGGCAACCCTTTTGCTGCTCATAAACCAAACCATGTGACTGGTGGATATCCTAGCAACAGCGGACGTTGATCGTAGCAGACGATCAATGCTGGCGAGAAATAAAATAAATAGAATTGATGAAACACGGAAGAATGATCTTTTATGGAGTCCCATTCGTAAATTTGTTATTCTATAAGTTGTAAATATTTTGTTAATATAGTGAGTTTTTCCGTTTAGATAGTACTGTGCATTTTCTTTAGACAATTTCAATAACTCTCTAAGCAATTAAAGATGCAAGCGCCCAAAAAGAATCGGCAAACGGTAAGATTTTTACCTACAGTTTCAATTTAAGATACCGATTAGTACATTTTTGCGTTAACGCAAAACGTTTACGCCATTTCGTTTACGCCAACGCTGACAGCTCAAATGAAATAAAAGTTTCCGAAAACTGATCAAAAACTATTACTAATGTCAAAATAATGCATAACTAAAAGAAAAACAGTTCAATCTCTGCACCTGGAAGTTTGTTTTAATTAAAACACATTGTCTTAAAATACATGTCGAGTGCCAAACTATAGATAATGCTGCCATCTAGCAACCATGCTGCCAAAGTCTTCGCCAAGCCCTTCCACTAGTCACATAATACATCTATGAACCAATTTTCTTCATCAGCAAGAATGAGAAAGCTCGGTCTATTCTTATTATTAGTCTATGGGGGTGAGCAAAATGGAAATGAAGGTCGATTTTTGAGTGAAAATTCTTTCGCCAACACAATACTTCCTTTTTTGCAAAAGGAAGTAAAAAACCTCTGATACTTACATTTAACAAACACCCCACAAAGATAGTGGGAGTGAAATATATGCGTAGGAGTCGCGGAAAGCCGAGACAGATATTTCAACTCACTGCTTCTGACACTATTTTGGTCTTCCCGAGACAGTGATTGCAACGCAGATTATTAAAGTTCATCTCGGGAGTTAAAAACTAAAATAGTGACTTTCATTTTAGGAAAGGTCAAAAGGCTGTCGTTTATTGAATCAACCTTTCTTATTATACGAGCTGCGTCGCCCGGCTTTGCACGGTGCACCTCGAAAATAATAGTTATGTCTAGTGACGGCTGTTCAACAATCACAGGCTTGAACAAAAAAAAAAAAAAAAAAACAGAAATTTTGCGGCAGATTGCGGGAAAATAACCAAAAAGTAAACATTTTAAAAACCCCCGATTGCAGAAAAAGCCTCAAAACAAAAACCAGTTTTTTTTTGTTTGTACATTCGAGAAAAAATGGCAACAGATCTTTCATTTAACGATTTTCTTCACGCTGCAACATAGACTAATAATAAGTATAGACCGAGCTATGGCAACCCTTTTGCTGCTCATAAACCAAACCATGTGACTAGTGGATATCCTAGCAACAGCGGGCGTTGATCGTAGCAGACGATCGAAATAAAATAAATAAAAATTGATGGAACACGGAAGAATGATCTTTTATGGAGTCCCATTCGTAAATTTGTTATTCTATAAGTTGTAAATATTTTGTTAATATAGTGAGTTTTTCGTTTAGATAGTACTGTGCATTTTCTTTAGACAATTTCAATAACTCTCTAAAGCAATTAAAGATGCAAGCGCCCAAAAAGAATCGGCAAACGGTAAGATTTTTACCTACAATTTCAATTTAAAATACCGATTAGTACATTTTTTTGTTAACGCAAAACGTTTACTCCATTACGTTTAAGCCAACGCTGACGTAGCAGTTCCGAATGAAATAAAAGTTACTGAAAACTGTGCTCAAAAACTAATTACTAATGTCAAAATAATGCATAACTAAAAGAAAAACAGTTCAATCTCTGCACCTGGAAAAAAAATTATAATGAAAACACATTACGTCTTAAAATACATATCGAGCGCCAAATTATAGATAATGTTGCCATCTAGCAACCATGCTGCCAAAGTTTTCGCCAAGCCTCCCACCAGTCACATGATGTATCCATGAACCAATTTGTTCATCAGCAAAGTCTGGGAAAGCTCGGTCTACTTTTATTATTAGCCTATGTTCACGCTACAACTACAAATTTTAATAAAAGCATTGTTACGGAAAGTTGAGATGAAGCACTGAATAATCATTTGAATGGAGGATAGCCTTCGAAAATTAGGGATTTTATGTCGAAATCCAAGCTTCATAATTAATAGTTTTTAATTGATATCTCCGCTAATTATTATCGGAGGATTATGTTAAATAGCCAAACATGAAGACGGGAAGATTACGAATTCATCGATACCTGGTTCGATGGTCAGTTCACTGTCGTTCTGGAGAAGAAGCTTGGACATACATAGATACACTCAGTTTTTAATTATATAAGAGATCACCTACAGGGCGGAAAAATCTATATAATTAAAAATGAATGTTTGTCTGTATGTCATCCATGAACTCAAAAACTACCCGGCAGATTTGGCTGAAATTTTCACCGTTTGTTGTTTTTGGTACTGGGAATGTTTATAGACCCGTTCGAAAAAAATACGATCGATAGTTCCTTTTTTATTCCAATTTAAGTCACACTCCATTGGATAAATACGAATAAAATGATCGGCTGCAGAAATTAATTCGCGTGAAAGATCTCATTGATAAGAAGCCATTTTTCTTGAGTTTGAACAAATAAATTCTTTCCTTATTGTTTTATGGCTTTTCGAGCAACGGGGGGATTTAAAACTTTTTCTATTTGATATTTTTACCGATGGATTAATCTTGCAAACTGCGTGAGTACAAAATTTGAGTAGAGCCACGGCTTCACTTGATACCTGGACCGATTATTATGAAAATTGCTATATATATATATATATATATATATATATATATATATATATATATATATATATATATATATATGTATTTTTCCACGGAGAAGGTGCATCATATGCTCATTGAAGCCAGTCGCCACCAGGTGGCACTGCAGAGTAGCAACTTCTGCCCCGTTCAACCGATTGTCATGAAAATCAGTATAATGATGTATTTTTTTGTTGGCGTAGCAACGCGCGTCGGGTACAGCTAGTTCTAATATAAATGGCACGCTAATTTAAATATTGCCATGTTCTTTCTTACCTTAGCTAAGTTCAAGGTCAGTCATGCGCCGAAAAGTGTCTTGGGGAGTAAGGTGCTTTATACACTAGCCGCTTAGTTGAACCAATTTTTCGGAAAAGTTGTCTGTCAACCAGTTGACTGTCGTGTTGTTGTTACTTATGCCACTCGGGAGCCCGAGTAGCAACGCTACGCGATTTTAAGGCAGAGGGGTTACGGCTTCCGTTTTAATCGAGCGCCAATTTCGACGTGGATATCCGATTTGGCTCAGACAACACGATAGATGGCAGCACCATCTGCGACCAGATCGATAATTTAGAACCAGACCAGAAGCCGAATAACTTTCTGGTCTATCACCCCCAGAGGTATCGTTTCACTTGGAGGACATTGTGACCACGAGTATATTTAACGTCGCCCAGTCACACTTAGTGAAGACGGGGGATCCTCGACCGGTTTGGACCGAACCAGGAACCCTCCGGTCACAAGTCCGATGCCTTACCGATCATGCCACCACGGCCCTAGTTGACTGTCGTAGGGGCAACTTAGGAGAATTAAATTTTCTTCTAATAAGTCGGATTTATTCGGTCAACTGCTCCACTATGCTTGTTATAAAAATTGAATCGAGTTGCATAAAATAGTTTACTAGTTTGAAAAACGATCGCTTGGGACTGTTCTAATGAGCTGAATCAACTAAGAAGTTGGTTCAACTCATCGGGATGAGAATGGTACATTCGACGCTCGATATAACGACCATCTCCGTCCCAGAGAAAAAGGTCTTTATAACGAGTGGTCGTTATAAGAGGTATAAATTAAAAAAATGTACACCGTCATCATGCATGCCCAAGTAAATGCCCAAATGTTTTTTATCTTAGGAATTTTTAGAAAAGTAGTGTGCAAAATATTATGACAGAATATTAAACAAGTTTTAAAGTAGAAAATATAGGGAGGAAAATGTTACACACTTTCAGATCTACTACTACTACTACTACCGCAACAATTTCTGAAGATAAAACCAGAAACAGAGGTCTGCCTTTTTAGCAGACGTGATTTTTGCAAAACATTATTTTCTGTTTCAGATATAGGTGATAAATTGTGTTTCTCTTGCTTTCCAAAGAAACATTTAAAAGTCCCTCGAGAACCCCAAATCTTTAAAAATACTAGATTCAAACACCTAACTACCAATACATCTGTCAACTCCCTTTTCTTAGGAATCTGGCATTTTCTCGATTTTTCCTCCCATTATTTTTTCTGTGCCAGCTGTGGTGAATGGTAATCTCCCCCACCCCCTCTTAAAGTTGGATTTGACATTGAAAACTTCAGGCAGGTGTCCGTAAACAATAATCAATGTCATTTCAAGCTACAAATTTGTTTTATTGGAAAGAACACAAGAAATAGCGTCCGCTGATTCGGTCGCTGTATTGGATTAGACGATACAGAACGGTCGTTATAACGAAAGCAAATTAACATAGAGTTTATAGGAACAAAGTTGGGACTTCTACCACTGGTCGTTATAATGGGACGGTCTTTATAATGTGTGGTCGTTATAATGATCGTCGACTGTAGCGGCACGTGTGCCTGATGAGCCGACTGTCGTGGATTCGGGCGTTTCCACCACTTTTCTTCCTGGTTACACATCCTGATAATCACCCGTTCGTAAGTTGATTCAAATAAGTTGCCTCGTGTAAAGGAGGCTTAAGATCAATATTTAAGTGCATCACGTGACTTCCTTTTACTCCCATTTAATGTCGTTTTCTCATTATTGGCAGTTTTAATGTGATTCAATACTTTACTCTCTAAATATCACCAGTGGCCAAATTGGCCACTGGTGATTATAAAAAAAAAAATTAAAATCGCCAAATTTGTCGCTAAGTGGGCGACAAAACTTGGCGACCAAAAGACTGGCGATATATCGCCAAGTGTCCGCTAAATTATAACACCACTTGAGTTTACATCGAAATTAACAATGATTTCCCCCAAAAAGGGGCAAAAGACCCCCTTTGAAGCATCCGAATGCAACCAAAAAGGAAGGTGCACAACTAGACTCCACTAGGAGTCTACGTAACATATTTCAACTTTCTAGGATATTCCGTTCTTGAGTTATGCGACACACATACGCACATACATACGTCACGAGAAAACTCGTTGTAATTAACTCGGGGATAGTCAAAATGGATATGACTCCACTAAGAGTCTACGTAACAAATTTCAACTTTCTAGGACATTCCGTTCTTGAGTTATGCGACATACATACGCACATACATACGTCACGAGAAAACTCGTTGTAATTAACTCGGGGATAGTCAAAATGGATACTTCGGGTGTCTGTACGTTCCTAGGCACATATGCACGTGTGGTCGGGTTGGAAAAAAAACTCAACATTGATTCGGGGGTGAGCAAAATGGAAATGAAGGCCGATTTTTGGGTGGAAATGTTTTTGCGAATACAATACTTCCTTTTTTGTACAATGAAGTTAAAAAAAGGGGATATTAAAATATCATTATCATTCGCTACCCAGTAGGTTTTCTTTCATGCATCTCTTCGGAATGGCAGTCATCTGCTCTCCCGGACAAAAACTCAGTTTGCACTGACGGGAACAAAATAAAAAAATAAATAACACGAAAAACAGTGTTTGATTAAAAATTAAACAAGTAAAAACAAAAATTGAAGAAAATAAGAAATGAACCAAATAATTAAAATTTATCGTAGAGAGGGCATTAACGATGGCGCCTACAATTGCATTTTTAGGACCTCAATTATGGAAAAATTCCGGGCAACCCTTGAACCCCAGTTCTTGTCTTCACGTCATCAAATATTGCCTACAGTTGCATTTTCGGGACTTCAATTTACAATAAATTTCAGAGTATTATCCTGAACTGCGATTTTTTTTTTTCATAATGACGATCTCAAATATCGCCTGCATTCGTGTTTTTATTGCTTCAGTTTTCGAAAAAATCATGGGGACTCATTGAAAACTCCACAAGAGAGCTCCATCCTTTCTCTCAACATGGAACACAGTGCACAAGCTCATTTTTATGGTTTCAATTAGGTCCGTCATTTTGAACTTTTCCAAGGGAAGAGGGGTCAATGTAAATTTCATCGGAAAACAACAAAAACCATTTCCACACATGTATAAAAATATTAATTTTCAAAGTCGGGGCATTGACCCACCTCCCCTCCGATCCCCCTAAATGACGGGGCTGGATTTAATTTTGAAAATCTTCCCGGAAACCGCAACCCTTTAAAAGATGCTCGATATAACAGCGTTTTTAGAACTTAATTTCAAAACATTTCCAAGAGAAGATAATCCTGAATCCTATCTCTTTCCTGATTACTCACAAATGCTTACAGTTTTTTTTTTTTCAGGACTTCAGTTTTGGAAAACACTCATCAAGAGGTTCAATGACCCCCACCCCCTTCCCCTGCCTTTTATGTCATCAAAATTCGACTAAAATGGCAACTCATTAACAAAAAATAATAATAATAAATTGCCTACATTTGCATTTTTCGAGTTTCAATTTCAAAGCATTGCCATGGTGATCTCTCTTTTTCACCCTTTCTCTAACGTCAACGCTTGCTATTTTTACTAATTCTACTTCGAAAAAGTTCTACAGATGCTTAGTGAATCTTTTTCTCAACATCAAAGATGACTTACAACTGCGTACTGAAGACTTCAATTTCGAGAAATTTCCAGGGAACCGCACCCTTTCCCATAACGTTTTCAAAGTTGACCTGATTCGTTGCCTGACTCTGAGGTTAGACAGTGACTTCCAGTTACTCTCAAAGAGTCATCGTAGACCACATTTAATGTCTCAATTCATCAGAAAGCGAAGCATCTAATGTTGAAACATTGGAATCATGCTTCTCTTTACCAAAACGAATCCTACTTCAAGAAAGGATGACTGTTTCATTGGCTGACTCTAAAGTTAGACAATGACATCCAATTTCTCTCAGAGAGGGTTGTCGTGGACACAATGCACAAATTTTATCTCTCAATTCATCCAAAAGAAAAGAAAGGATCTAAAGTTGAAGCACTTAAATTATGCTTCCCTTTCCCAAAACAGACCTTACTTCAAGAAGAATAACCTGCTTCATTGTCTGATTCTCAGGTAAGACGATGCCATCCAGATACTATCCAGATACTTGAACCAAATTCAATGCCTTGATTAACCCAAAAGAAAGGGAAGGATCTAAAGTTGAAGCAATGAAATTATGGTTTCCTTTCCCAAAACAGACCCTACTTCAAGAAGAATAACCTGCTTCATTGTCTGATTCTCAGGTAAGGCGATGCCGTTCAGATACTATCCAGATACTTAGACCAAATTCAATGCCTTGATTAACCCAAAAGAAAGGGAAGGATCTAAAGTTGAAGCACTGAAATTATGGTTTCCTTTCCCAAAACAGACCCTACTTCAAGAAGAATAACCTGCTTCATTGTCTGACTGTCAGGTAAGGCGATGCCGTCCAGATACTTGGACCAAACTCAATGCCTTGATTAACTCAAAATAAAGGGACGGATCGAAAGTTGAAGCACTGAAATTATGCTTCCCTTTCCCAAAACAGACCCTACTTCAAGAAGAAAAACCTGCTTCATTGTCTGACTCTCCGGTAAGACGATGCCGTCCAGATACTATCCAGATACTTGGACCAAATTCAATGGCTTGATTAACCCAAAAGAAAGGGAAGGATCTAAAGTTGAAGCACTGAAATTATGCTTCCCTTTCACAAAACAGGCCCTACTTCAAGAAGAATAACCTCCTTCATTGTCTGACTCTTAGGTGAGACGATGCCGTCCAGATACTATCCAGATACTTGGACCAAATTCAATGGCTTGTTTAACCCAAAAGAAAGGGAAGGATCTAAAGTTGAAGCACTGAAATTATGCTTCCCTTTCACAAAACAGACCCTACTTCAAGAAGAATAACCTCCTTCATTGTCTGACTCTCCGGTAAGACGATGCCGTCCAGATACTATCCAGATACTTGGACCAAATTCAATGGCTTGATTAACCCAAAAGAAAGGGAAGGATCTAAAGTTGAAGCACTGAAATTATGCTTCCCTTTCACAAAACAGGCCCTACTTCAAGAAGAATAACCTGCTTCATTGTCTGACTCTCAGGTAAGACGATACCGTCCAGATACTATCCAGATACTTGGACCAAATTGAATGACTTGATTAATCCAAAAGAAAGAGGAGGATCTAAAGTTGAAGCACTGAAATTATGCTTCCCTTTCCCAAAACAGACCCTACTTCAAGAAGAATAACCTGCTTCATTGTCTGACTCTCCGGCAAGACGATGCCGTCCAGATTTTATCCAGATACTTGGACCAAATTCAATGGCTTGATTAACCCAAAAGAAAGGGAAGGATCTAAAGTTGAAGCACTGAAATTATGCTTCCCTTTCACAAAATATACCTACTTGAAGAAGAATAGCCTGCTTCATTGTCTGACTCCCAGGTAAGACGATGCCATCCAGATACTATCCAGATACTTGAAACAAATTCAATGCCTTGATTAACCCAAAAGAAAGGGAAGGATCTAATGTTGAAGCACTGAAATTATGCTTCCCTTTCACAAAACAGGCCCTACTTCAAGAAGAATAATCTCCTTCATTGTCTGACTCTCAGGTAAGGCGATGCCGTCCATATACTTAGACCAAATTCAATGCCTTCATTAACCCAAAAGGAAGGGAAGGATCTAAAGTTGAAGCAACTGAAATTATGCTTCCCTTTCCCAAAACAGACCCTACTTCAAGAAGAATAACCTGCTTCATTGTCTGACTCTCAGGTAAGGCGATGCCGTCCAGATACTTGGACCAAACTCAATGCCTTGATTAACTCAAAATAAAGGGAAGGATCGAAAGTTGAAGCACTGAAATTATGCTTCCCTTTCCCAAAACAGACCCTACTTCAAGAAGAATAACCTGCTTCATTGTCTGACTCTCAGGTAAGGCGATGCCGTCCAGATACTTGGACCAAACTCAATGCCTTGATTAACTCAAAATAAAGGGAAGGATCGAAAGTTGAAGCACTGAAATTATGCTTCCCTTTCCCAAAACAGACCCTACTTCAAGAAGAATAACCTGCTTCATTGTCTGACTTTCAGGTAAGGCGATGCCGTCCATATACTTGGACCAAATTCAATGCCTTCATTAACCCAAAAGGAAGGGAAGGATCTAAAGTTGAAGCAACTGAAATTATGCTTCCCTTTCCCAAAACAGACCCTACTTCAAGAAGAATAATCTCCTTCATTGTCTGACTCTCAGGTAAGGCGATGCCGTCCAGATACTTGGAACAAATTCAATGCCTTGATTAACCCAAAAGGAAGGGAAGGATCTAAAGTTGAAGCACTGAAATTATGCTTCCTTTCACAAAACAGGCCCTACTTCAAGAAGAATAATCTCCTTCATTGTCCGACTCTCAGGTAAGGCGATGCCGTCCAGATACTTGGACCAAACTCAATGCCTTGATTAACTCAAAATAAAGGGAAGGATCTAAAGTTGAAGCACTGAAATTATGCTTCCCTTTCCCAAAACAGACCCTACTTCAAGAAGAATAATCTCCTTCATTGTCTGACTCTCAGGTAAGGCGATGCCGTCCAGATACTTGGAACAAATTCAATGCCTTGATTAACCCAAAAGGAAGGGAAGGATCTAAAGTTGAAGCACTGAAATTATGCTTCCTTTCACAAAACAGGCCCTACTTCAAGAAGAATAATCTCCTTCATTGTCCGACTCTCAGGTAAGGCGATGCCGTCCAGATACTTGGACCAAACTCAATGCCTTGATTAACTCAAAATAAAGGGAAGGATCTAAAGTTGAAGCACTGAAATTATGCTTCCCTTTCCCAAAACAGACCCTACTTCAAGAAGAATAACCTGCTTCATTGTCCGACTCTCAGGTAAGGCGATGCCGTCCAGATACTTGGACCAAACTCAATGCCTTGATTAACTCAAAATAAAGGGATGGATCGAAAGTTAAAGCACTGAAATTATGCTTCCCTTTCCCAAAACAGACCCTACTTCAAGAAGAATAATCTCCTTCATTGTCTGACTCTAAGGTAAGACGATGCCATCCAGATACGTACTTGGACCAAATTCAATGTCTTAATTAAAACGAGAAAGGAAACACAACTGCAGTTCTATAAGGTTATGGCGGTGCCAACCTCACTATACGGCTCGGAAATATGGACTTTGAACAGTCAAGAAACTAGTCGACTTCAAGCAGCAGAGATGAAGTATCTGCGATCACTGAAGAACTGCACTATCCTAGACAAAATAAGGATTGAATCTATTCGAAGGGAATTGAAGATATTCAGCCTCAATGAAAAAATTACGGAATATCGTAACGATTGGAAAAACCATGTTCGACGTATGGCACGAGGAAGACTTCCAAAAGCTGCCTTTTGTTACAGACCAAGGGGCAAACGAGACCGTGGTAGACCCAGGAAGCGGTGGGACGACCAAGAAGCCGGAACAGGCTATAGGCCTAATCCTTGAAGGAGATGATGATGATGATGATGAGGAATTAATCTAAAAATAAGGGAAAGATCCAATGTTGAAACATTGAAACTAAGCTTCACTTCTTTCCAACAGTTCCTACTTCAAGAAAGGATGATCTGTTTAACGATGAGTTTAGACAATGACTTCGTCGGATGGAACGCGTGTTCGCGAGTCATCCATTCCACAGGTGTGAGCGCGCGAATGCCTCCACAGGTGAGTGCGGGGTCTGCAGCAGCAGATATTGATTTGCAGGTGCATGCGGTCGCAGTTCGCTCCGGCAAAAGCCAACCACTCTCGCAATCGATGAAAATCGGATTAAAATCCTTCCACGCGGGTAATCCGTTAGCTGAACACGGAGATCGCCTCCTCTCTCTCTCTCTCCTTTCTCCGTGATGCGGATTTAATGCGCTTGAAACATGAAGATGGATGTAACGCAGTTTTTCGGGAGAAGAAAACGCCCTCTGGCGCTGAAAGTGGACATAAAAACAATCTCGCGTTTCTGGATATTTAACACTAGAAAGACGTAGGGGCCTGTGTGGCCCCTCGCATAGTTTGTTGTTTAATAACTCGGATAATGTCTAACGGAACGTAATGTAACTTCCCAACTTTTCATTATATGACACTATTTGAATGCTTGTTTAATCATTTTATCATACGCCTCATAGTGCTGTAAATATTGATCCTTATACCTAGAAAGACGGGAGGGGCCACAGTGGCCCCTAAGCTTTTTTACAATTAAAAAAAAGTTTTTTTTTTCCTTTCTCCTAATTGGTCTAGCATAAAAAAAGTCCATTCTCTCTGGTTTAACCTGTAACTTCCGCTTTATACAGCCAGTTGGATATCTAAATGCTATAAACATTACTGACTGCTTACCAGCCTAATGGCAGCCATTGCTCTTGAAAAGAAAAACTGATCCAAACTTTTGGCCAGTATAGAGAGAAACACTACAAATAATTGCATACTAAGTTTTTATTTAGTCATGAAAGAAGCTGCATTGGGCATGTGAACACACTCAGGTAGAATTTTTAAAATAATTCACCCCAAAAAGAACAGGGGCCTTTCAGTCTTTCTAGGTATACAGAAAATGTCAGTCGTTCTAGTGTTAAGGCGGAGCAGCGGAGAGCAATGTGTAGATGATGCAGCAACACATTATTTGTTCAATAAATGAACAAACAGGATATATACAGACGTACATGTGTGCTAATACGTAATGTATTTTACCATTAAAAATGCAAAACTTTAGGACGCCGTTAGATGCGCCAAAGTATATCACAGATAGGATCAGTAGGGGGGGGGGGAGAAACAGAATTTCGATGCATCAACTTCGGACGATTACTTTTCTTTTGGATGAGTTGGGAAATAAAATGCAGTGCATTGTATTCAGGGCCGACGAGAGACCCTGTAAGTAGGGTTGCCAGACGTCCCGGATTTCAAGGGAGAGCCCCGTATTTTGAAAAATTGTCCCGCGTCTCAGGGAACATCCATACGGGACGGCTAAAGTCCCGGATTTCAAGGGACAGTCCCGTATTTTGAAAAATTGTTCCGCGTCCCGGGGAACTTAAATACGGGACGGCTAAAGTCCCAGATTTCAAGGGACAGTCCCGTATTTTGAAAAATTGTTCCGCGTCCTGGGGAACTTAAATACCGGACGGCTAAAGTCCCGGATTTCAAGGGACAGTCCCGTATTTTGAAAAATTGTTCCGCGTCCCGGGGAACTTCCATACGGGACGGCTAAAGTCCCGGATTTCAAGGGACAGTCCCGTATTTTGAAAAATTGTCCCGCGTCCCGGGGAACTTCCATACGGGACGGCTAAAGTCTCGGATTTCAAGGGACAGCCCCGTATTTTGAAAAATTGTCCCGCGTCCCAGGGAACATCCATACGGGACGGCTAAAGTCCCGTATTCTGGCTAATAACAGTATTTTATAAAACGAGACATTATTTAAGGGACAAAAATAACAAAATACGTAAAATAAAGAGCAAAAAGAAAATCATGTGGTAGCAAATGCAAAAATTGTTATCGTTTTGATGGTTGGTTTGTATGTATATTTGATTTGGCGGCAGACTAGAGACCATGAGGGTTACTCATTCAGATTTCCCCATTGGCTGGTGTGGCAATAAAAAGCAAGTTTTGCCCCATGATTCCTTGCATTACTATTTCAGATAAAGTAGTCACATTTAACAAGAAAATTTTTCGATTGCACTGTTTCTCTGATAGCGAACGCAAGTAAAAAACTAATTAGCACCTATTCCCATTGGAGTTCATCTGTTTACTGAACATCGTTCTATTGCTTGCTTTATTATCTGAAATAGAGTTTTTCCAAAATTATGCTCATCCCGTAAACATGCTGAGAGAAATCTTTCGAAAACTATAAAACATGGTTATTTATCACCCCTTAAAAATACAACATAACCAGTAATTGCACTCAATCTTAAAAATATCCCCCCCCCCTTCACTCCTAGAAGCCTCTCCCGTATTTACTGTTCTTAAATCTGGCAACCCTGCCTGTCAGCCCAGTTAGGAAATGGGGTCCTGGTCAGGGCCCGATCGAGCCAAACTGGTGCGCAGGTCCCGAGTAGAAGTTGGTGCCCCCCCCCCCATGAGAAAGTCCACACAATTTTAAAGTCAATGTTTCATACTAGAAACCTAATGTACTAGAAACTACATTTTAAAGGAACATTACTGGGTCATTTTCTCTAAACTGCTAAATTCTTGTCCTTGCTCCAAAAATAACAAACTAACAAATATAGAAATAAAACTGACGCTAGAATGCTTTAACAACATGTTTTTATGTTTGTAAAATAAGTTAAAACAAACACTCAATTATTATTATACATTTAAATAATTTTTTTACATGATAAATGTCATTCCCCTGTGTGTCCCTACCTCCACCTTAAAGCAAAATCAGCTCTAAAGATTCAGGAAGCCATGCATATTTGTACAGAAATTGTTGTTTAACCTCTTAACAAGTGTTATGCAATGTTGTAAAATAGAAAAATAAAAACTTTTCAAGGTTTGCATTATTTATATAAAAAAATAGTAAAAAATGTCCTTTGATTTTTTGTCATTCCCCTGTCGAGGAATGGAATGAATGTTTCTCACACCTGGTAATAGTTGTATTAACTCATAATTTAATCTTTGAATTCTGGTCTCATCATAGAAATAATCTTAATTAGTTCTTTTTGAATAAATATATGGTGTCGAGTATATTCGGGTGATATCAAGTTAAATCTTGATAAGTATTTTTAATGACTGTCATTACCCTGTCTTTGATAATTCATTTAATTTTGTAATAATCGCTCAATGAATGATTGACTCTTGTTTGTATAGAGTTTCCCCCCTTACTTTAAGTGACATTGATATTTGTTGTTTGCAGTTATGACAATATATAAGTTAACTTTAATTTTTGTCATTCCCCTGTCGTCCTTCCCCTGTAAAATGTAAAGGAAACAAATAACCACAATAACTACTTTTTGGACACCACGACATTGGATCTTTTTCAATTTCATAAAAGTAGTGTTTCCTTTTCCCACATAAATTATAATATCGTCAGTAAAACGCATTATTTCCTCTAAGTGTCATTCCCCTGGCACAGTGAATGCCATTCCTTGCCCTGTCCAAATTGCGCTGTTTAGGGAAAATGACCCTACTGCATTTAAAAGGAGACCTGGGATTTGAATACCAAACACTTGATAGTCACCATACTAATCACAGTTCAAATTGCCTTACTTTAAGGCGAAAAAAAGTTTAAAAGCAATTTAAAACTGCCAAAAAAAATCTTACTAATTCTGACATCAAGCTTTAAAAAGGCTTCTTTCTGGCTTTAACAGAGGCAAATGTGTCGATTAAATAATCGAAATCTATGTTTGATGTCACAGAATTTTTAATGGTTAATAAGGAAAACGCCTGTAAATTATCCTGTGAAACGCAGCTTCTCAAATGATTTTTGATTCTTTTCAAAAATGAAAAGGAACGTTGAACAGTTGCTGATACACTGTTAAAAATTCAGGAAGATTTTCTGGTAATTGTTACTGTAAAATGACGGACTAACGCATAGCTGATTTTTACGGTAATTTATACCGGAGAAATAAGCGATCCCAGCGCCAATTGGTTGCTGCGGCCTACCGAGGATACCGTAAAATTTTACAGTAACATTTGATTTTTACGGTAATAGTTACTGGCAACATGGATGCCAGTAACAATTACCGTAAATTTTCCGGAAATTTTTTAACCGTGTAGGCAAGGTAAAAAGAAGCCGCATCCACATTCGGAAATGTATGTGTAACGTTTAGTGATCTTATCCTTTTTAAATGGTCTAAGGACCCTTAACCTTCAAAATTTTCGATTTTCAGGAAAAAATATATGTTATGCATAATTTGATTCTGACCAATTTGATACCTTATTTTTTACCATACGCCAAAAACTTTTCAAGTTATCGTAAAAGTGCGTAAACTTTCCCTTTAGAGATTTATGTTAGCAGCTGTTTAAGCCTCTTTTTCTCAGGTACCGGTTTCTTCGGTTTTCTCGTTTTGCGCGCATGATATCTCAGAAAGTTTCTTATATATAGTTCCGTAAAACCTTTTATACATGTTTGTCTGGTATATATTTATGATCTGAACCTAAATTTTAACTAAAAATGAAAGGTAATATTAAAAAATATTTTTTTTTGTCAAATTTTTGGAAATTTTTGATTATGACTTGTAAAATTTCAAAGAATAAATAAATAATTTTAAAAAATTAAACAAATTTAGGTTTAGGTCATAAATATAAACCAGACAAACAAGTATGAAAAGTTTTACGGAAATATATAAGAAACTTTCTGAGATATTATCCGCGCAAAATGAGAAAGCCGAAGAAACCGGCACCTGAGAAAAAGAGGCTTAAACAGCTGCTGTTAACATAAATCTCTATGGGGAAAGTTTACGCATTTTTACAATAACTTGAAAATTTTTTGGCGTATGGTAATAAATAAGGTATCAAATTGTTCAAAATTAAAATATGCATAACATATATTTTTTCCAGAAAGTCGAAAATTTTGAAGGTTAAGGGTCCTTAGACACCTTAAACATTCTCCAGGAGAAGGGTTACCTTTTGCGAAAATTTGAAAGTATGTTAATTCTTCTGGAAAATGTTCATCTACGTCATCCGAGTAATTTTTTTTTTAATTCTAGAGCTAAGTAACAACGCCTTCTTTACGCGAACTTTTTTAACTTTATGAGTTTTAGAGCTGATTTTTAAAAAAAATTGAGCCCCCTCTCCCTTTAAGTTGAGGATACGTAAAATGAGCTTAAAAAAAGGAAGTAAGTGAATTTAGGCTAGGCTATTTTGGTGCCCCTAAATTTGTGGTGCCCAGGTCCGCGGAGTGTCTAGAAGACCCAAGACATTTGACCTAGACATTTTGATGAAAAAATGAATAAATGATTTAATGAATAGATGAAGCAGTTAATATATAAATTGATTAAACAATGGAAAAATAAGTGAATGCAATTCATAAATTAATGAAAAAATGAGTTAAAATGAAATATGAAAATAGATTGCACGAATGAAAAGCGAACGAATGAGTAAAGAATGAATGAATTAATGAATTTACTTGAAATGAATGCGTGAGTGGATGAATGAATGAAAAAGGGAATGAATAAATTAATAAAAATAGTTTAAATGAATGCATGAGTAAATGCATGAATGAATAATTTAACTAGAAATGATTGAATCTATCAATGAAAATGAGATGCTCGAATTAATGGAAAAGATAACTGAATGATTAAATGAATAAATTAATAAATGAATGAAATAATGTATGGAAACATTAATGAATAATCACTAATTAATAAATGAGAAGGGAATGAATCAATTAAGAAATAGGTGAATGATTAATTAATTAAATTAATAAATATGAAAATGCATAAATAGGAAAACAATGAATGAATTTATTAATGAAAAACAAATGAAGGAATGAATGAATAAACGAAGTGTTTTAGTAACAAAAAGTGAATGAATAATTCAATGAATGATTGAATGAATAAGTGAAGGTTTTTTTGAATGAAAGAAAGAAGAAAAATGAATGAGTTAATTAAAACCACTGAATGCATGAATTTAAAAAAGTGAATAAATTAAGAAATTAGCGAGTTGATAATTGAAAATAGGAATGAGTTAATGAAGGAGCGAATGAATTATATAATTCTAAAGAAAATGAATGAATTAATGAATAAATAAATGAAAAAATAAAAAAGAGTGAACTATTACTAAAGGTGAGGAGCAACAAACGAATGAATGATTAACAGAATGAGTAATTGAATGATTTACTGACTGAAATAAATGCATAAAGGAATTGTTACTTGATTAAACAGTTTAATAATTACACAGGCCTTTTACTCGTATTAAAGGTTTTATGAAAATCTAACAAAAATTTGAAATAACATAACAAAGTCGGAATGGGAAAAATATCAGTAGAGATAATTATCATAACTTGAATAAGAACATCTTATTTTTATGTATTTTGCGAATGTGTCAAAGCTTCAATCCAGAGTCCTATGATCTCCTGATAGCTATTATTAAGTAGGGAAATGTGGGGCAAAGCGAAATACAGTCGGACCTCCATATATCGAAGTAGCAAATTGCCGGAAAAAAATTCGATATATGGAAATTTCAATATATAGAAACAATCTGTTTTTATCATAAAAATCTCCTAAAACATTAAAATTAAAGCTCATTTTCGTGTATGAAATCCAATTTCTTATTTATACGAGCATCAAATTAAAAGTTAAGAATTGAAAAATTAACAGAAATTACACATTTGCGTCGTCACACATCTTCATTCTTCGTCAATTCAACTTGATCCGCAATATTAGGGGATTTTCGTTTTGACAATGTGATCGAGAAAAAAAGAAAAAAACCACAATCTACTTAACCTGAATGATTTTTACTGAAGTTAAAAGACTAAAAATGATAATCAACAGACAAAAAGATTAACTTCAAACTGATTTTACAGTGTTACTGGTAATGAGATTTGAAATGAACTTGACGGAATTTAAGAACTCCAGAACGGAACAACGACATATCTACACACCTCTCAGCCCCAGATTCCATATGAGTTTCATAGCAACCTGTAATGAACATAATTTTCTCCCCTAACCTTCATTTTTCATGAGACAAACAGTTTAAAGTGGAAAAAAAAATCTACGAATGTCTCGAGAAAAATTTCGATATATAGAGATTTTTTCGATGTATAGAAACAATTTTTCTATGTAATGAACATGGAAACGTGCTGGAATTTCGATGTATAGAAAATTTCGATATGTGGAAGTTCGATATATGGAGGTCCGACTGTAGTTTCTTCGAAATGAAAGAGTTGGAAATTTATTCTGAAAATTACGGTACATGAAAAAAGAACAATATGTTTCAAAACGTAACTTGCATTGAAACATTATTTTTTACTTTTGGTTGTAAAATTGTACCACCAAAAAAAAAAGGTGCACATTTTTCACTTCTTTTTTTCATGGGGCAAAGTTAAAAATCAAAAAAAATCAAATGAAGTATTTACTATTTGGTTATTAAAGGTATTTTTGAACAAATAAATGAGTGAATAAAAGAATGGATGAATAAATGAAAAGGAATGGGAACAATAAACGAATAAAAGTAAATAAATAATAAGGAAAAACATCAGTTAATAACACAGTGAATGAATAAGAAAATAAAAGGGAAAAATAAAATAAATGAATGTAAATTAAATAATAATAAATGAATACATAAGTGATTTGATCAAAGATTGAATACGTAAATGAAGTGAACTATTTCAATTTGCCGCGCATGCACTTGACTAATAGTACACAGTATTTAAAATACAAATAAGCTTAATATTACACAAATAAATGCTGCACTGAATACTAGATGGTCTCAATGCATATTTAAAATGTTAATGGCAACGATGTTGCATCTCAACTGCAAAAGTGATGTGCAGGTGGCGCCCTCACTCGCACATTTTATTTTGGCAGAATCGTCGCCTGGTGCAGGTGTGCTAGCGCACCGAGAATCGTCTGTACATAATGTTTAAATAACCAAATGAAAGTTTTTTTTTACCGAAGTTTTACCCATCTGCCTTTTTGACATAGAATTCACTTTTAAGTTACCGAATTAACCGCACCAAAGAACTTTATCATTTAATAATACCAAAAATAATTTTCGTCTTAAAACAAAATATTACAAGTATCAATTTTTGAAAATTCCTTGTATTATCATATTCTTTAATTTTCAGAGGTAATTTTTTTCTGACTGGAAGAGACAACATGTGTTAGTACATACAGTTAACTCTCAATAGCTCGAAGTCCCAAGGGACCGACGAAAAGGTTCAAGTTAGTGGTAGTTCGAGTTATGGGAAGTTTTTTTCAACAGTCTCAAGAATTTGGGACCCAATGAAACTTCGAGATAAATAAATATTCGAGTTATAAGCTTCGAGTTATCGCAGGGTTCGTACGCTCCTGACAAACTCCTTATAAACTCCTGCTTTTTAAGAAAAGAAAATAAGGGCCCTTAAAACTCCTGAATTTTGCTATTATTTCCGTACAAACTCCTTATTTTTTTTTATTCTACATGACCTTAAAGATGTTTTTCTATCGCCAATCCGATAGAAGTGATTACGTTGTACCTAACTTTACCAAAATTCCGAATTATTCGTCTGCTAATACCGGAAATCCGATTTTTTCGTTAGACAAATTTCTTCCCCACATCCGAATTTTTTTTTTTCCAATTTTATGTCGATTATGTAGATAGTTATTTGTAAAATAACATCTTGTAGATTTGTTAAAGTACCATTCTAAAGTGTTTTTTTTTCTTTGCTTCTATAAATTCTTTTATGTACCCCCCCCCCCCCTTGTATTTGAATTTGATTCCGAGGCGGCTCACATCAAAGAAAATGCAGTAAATGCATATTTTACTATAAATTTAGATGTTTGTGCGTTCAATGTTTTGTATGAAAACAAAAGTAAATAATATTAGAGTTGTACATATTTTTTCTGAAATAAGTTTTAAAAAATACATCTTTAAACAGGTAACTAGTCCTTAAAAAATATAATGAACTCCTGCGAAACTCCTTAAAAACTCCTTACTTTTGACTTTCAAAGTTGAGTATGAACCCTGTTCGAGATTCCACTGTAAAATATTATTAGATAGGTGGTGCTAAAAGCAAAGTAAATATATTTCACCATTTCACTTTGCCCCGCTATTTCACTTTTCCTTGATTCGGAATTTCCGATTTTCCGAATGAGATTCGACCCCGAAGACAGCTGTTAATCAAGGTTCTATCATACTAAGCCAGCAGCGTAGTGCCTAACATTAATCGCATCCGTCTCTTGACAAACTCCTCTCGAGGTGCGAAGCCCCCCCCCCCCCCCTGAAGTATTAAAACTCGCTCAACACACGCTTCTTCGAATAATCTCTTCATTTAAAAGCTCTTCCCCTCTCTCCCAGTGGCGCGAGATTTGCATAACTCGATTTGCCCGACAATGCGTCGAACGCAAATGTGTTCGACACTAATGGACAAGTAATGAAGCGACGATGGGATAATGACAAACAGAGACGTTTCCAGGCTCAACAGGTGTCCGACGTTAATTCTCTCTCGAATCAATCACGGTAAATTACTTGAACAAGCAACTTTTATTTATTTATAATATTTTATGAGGCAATCGCTTTGGTTGGACACATTAGGGGCTGTCTATAAATGATGTCATTTTTTTTCTCGACATTTTCGACCTCACTTCCCCTTTTTGTCACGAAATGTCACGCTTCCCCTCTTTCTCGCCCATGTCAAGCTATTTTTTAAAAATATATTCTTATAACAAATGCACGATGTCACACTTTTTGTTACCTTTCTCTCATTTTTGTCACAAACAGTCACAATTTCATGAATTCCCTATCCCCTCAAAGTGTGACATTATTTGTAGACAGCCCCTTAGTGATCGACGAAAAAAAGAAACCTTTAACGATAAAAGTGACGTATAAATGTAAAAGACACATAAACAGTCGACCGACAAACAATATTTTACTTTATAGAGTGTTGAAAAAAAAAAGTTATAATAATATAATTTGAATTTTTAACCTCTTGAATTCAAATTATGTTTTCGCAATCACGAGTGTGTGTGTGTGTATGTAGGCGTGTGTGTTTGGGTGTTGGGGGGGGGGTATGTGTGTTTGTGTGTAGGGGGTATGTGTATGTTATGTAGGCATTTGTGTTTATGTCTGTGTGCAGGTATGAGTGTGTGAGTAGTTGTGTGTATGAGTGTTTGCGCGTGTGGGTAATGTGTATGTGTGTGTAGGCATATGTGTTTGTGTCTGTGTGCAGGCATGAGTGTGTGGTTGTGTGTAGGTGTGTATGTATGTATAGGTGTCTGTATGTATGCGAGTTTGTACAGGCATGAATGTGTGGGTAGTTGTGTGTAGGTGTGTATGTATGTATAGGTGTCTGTATGTATGCGAGTGTGTGTATGTGTTTGAGTGTGTGTGTATGTGTTTGTATATGTGTGTAGGCGTGTGTATGTATTTGAGTGTGTGTGTGTGTATGTGTTTGTATATGTGTGTAGGCGTATGTATGTGTTTGTGTGTGTTGGTGCGTGTATGTTTGCGTGTAAGTGTAGGATATGGACGCAACCTGGAGACGGTTTTCGCTAGAGGAACAGCATTGTGAGGCGGCCGGTCGACGATGATGCTGCAGAGGGTGCTGGGGGGAAAATAAAATGATAGGACCTCGAAACAGTCAAATAAAAGCAATGAGCAATCGTGATTGCTCAAAAAAAAAAAAAAAAAAACTCGGACAAAGTTTGCATCATCGAATGGAAGTAAACTAATTTTTTAACAACTGTCTTTATTTACTTTTGTCTCTCACTTTAATTAGAAAATAATTTGTGATCTATCTCCTAGATAATGTATTGTTTTTCGGCTTTTTTAAAATTTCAAGCAAAAGATTTGCTATTTTAAAGTTGTTTAACTAAGGAGGACGACTGTTCGTTTGCGTGTGCCTCGTTAAACAGTATTTGATGCAGTATGTCGTTTCAAGTAGCTTAGAAATTATAGTCGACGTCATGGAAGTGTACAAAACCGCACAGTGAACATTTCCGTTAATCGTCAGGTCATCCCAAAGGTTCAATGAAATCCTCGGGTTTCCATGAGAGAAGAAGTTCGTGAGCAGTGATACTCCCATCAGTTTTTCTTCTACATTACGCACAATTTGTGTATGCGATCATACACATCATATGTCATATGAAAAATTTTGAAGCTTGAGGGTATACGCTATATAATAAATTTTTGAGAGTGTACGGCGTATATGTAGTTGCTAGTGGCACCCGCACGGCTTTGCCCGTAGTAGAAAATTAAAAGGTCATTGGTTCGCCTGTATATTAACAAATCATGGAGGATGAATTTCTCGCCAATTGGTTACGTTAAATGGCTCGCCCATGGCTCATAACGGTTCCACGTTATGATGATTTCGTAATTTACTATTCCACGTTGTGATCATTTGCTCGGAAAAAGTTTCTTAAAATTAGAATGTAAAAAGAACAAAATCGAATTTTCGAAAAATCGCTTCGAGGTGCACACCCCCATGCTACAAACTAACTTTGTGCCAAATTTCATGAAAATCGGCCGAACGGTTTTGGCGCTATGCGCGTCACAAACATCCTACAGACATCCAGACATCCTCCGGACAGAGAGACTTTCAGCTTTATTATTAGTAAAGATAAAGATACCCTATGGGAACATCACTGTTCGGGGGGGGAGGGGGAAATGTGACCGATAAGTGTGACTAACAGCAAAAACAGAGCTCGGGGCAGAGGCTTTACGAGTTCCCAAAAGTTCAGCCTTTTGCTGAAGAAAAGAAATACGTATCGCTCCAAGGATGCGAGAAACGTTTGAGACAGCCCGAAAGTCCGCGTTGGAAAAGATACATTTCACTGATAAGCAGCTCTTTACCGTTCAAACTACTCAAAGCTCCCAAATCGTCAGAATTACACTGTAAAAAAAACTGTAAATTTTGAAGAAGTTATCCGTATTTTTCACAGAAAAAAACCGTTCGTAATAAAATACAGGATTTCTCTGTTTTTTTGAATCTGTGTAACCGGTTATGCTTTGTTTTTCTTCGAATCTTCGAAATTTCGCCCGCGTGTTTGGATTTTGGTTCTCGTGCTCGAGTTTTTGATCTTATATTTATTTAAAGCGAGAGTAAGTCTTAAATCGTTTGCAACTTCCATTTCATTGCATCCTAATCAATATTTTATTATTATGTTTTTTTGTCATCTGTTACAGAGGCATATTCGGAAATTTACCTTTGTATACATGTATTTCGTAGTAGTATAGTAAATATTCAAATGGATTTATGAAAGTATAGTTTCATTTTTTAATCTTCATAAAATAATAAATCAGCTTGAATAAATAATAAAAATACGGAAGATTTCTGTAAAATAAACGGAAGAAAACTGGCGTCCTGACTGACAGTTTTTTTCCGTAAATTTTACAGATTTTTTTTACAGTGTATGTCCGTAGTCTTTCCAAGCACCTTAGCAAATGTTGAACATCACCAAAATCTGAAGTCAGGCTTAGTCTGTGATAAGATAAGCACAGGCGGCAAAAAATCTCTGGGTTTTGTGGATAAGGGCGGTAAAATGAATCAATAAGTGCACCAGAAGGACATTTTACAAGCTGTTGTACTTTTGTGGGCCTAAGCGGCTCATCGGCAGTGTAGACTGATGGACGTTTCAATTAGACTTCGCACCATTTCGTATAACTAATAAAAAAATTTTGGAAAAAAAAATAGAACCGACTTCAAAATTGCTCTAAAAAGTGAAAAATAATTTTATTCTTTAAACACCATCGATAATACTTTTAAACATAATTTTTGAAGTTGGCGCAAAAACGATCGATAAATCATTCACAGCCATAACTCAACTACAATTATAAATTTAACCAGGTCCAGTTTCTTCACTGCCACATGCATTACGCATTGATGACAGCATATTTGAGTAACGATATAAATGTTTCGTTCCTAACTTTGGATGATTTTTTGATAAAAATATGAACGAAGCATGGTTACAATGGATTTTACTTTTTGTTTTTGCGCCAACTTCAAAAATTATGTTTAAAAGTATTATCGATGGTGTTTAAAGAATAAAATTATTTTTCACTTTTTAGAGCAATTTTGAAGTCGGTTCTATTTTTTTTTTTCCAAAATTTTTTTATTTCATTCTTTTTAGTGTAAATGTAGATATTTCAGTAAAAGTAAGAAGTTACCTAGTAAGAAGTTCGGCTCTATATCACTGTATTGCTTTAGAAAGCCTTTATTGAAAATTATCATTACAATTACTATTAATGTTACTGTTATATGGCACCAAACTTTTATAACAATGAGTTTCATATTGTCGCGTAGATGAAGATAGCGAAGACAATGTGAAAGCCAAATGAAACGAATACTCGTTATTCTCAACTCGAGATCTTTATTCAGAACCACGAATGAACGTTACATCTCCTTATATACAACTTGAGAAAGGGCTGGAACTTTCCAGACTTGGAAAGATACAGAAATTAACAGAACATTCGAGAAAAAACGGGAAACAGTAGAAACGAAATTTTTGTAAAATTCACTTCGTCCTAGTCGGGATTTGAACCCGGGCCGCTCGTGTGGGAGGCGAGAATTCTACCACTGAGCCACCGTTATCCACGGATGAAAAGTGCGAACTTCGCTACAATATCATTTTAATCATTTAATAGGGAAATTGCATAAAATTTACTGTTTTTTGCCCATAACTTTTTTTCTAAAGAACAAATATGGTCAAACAAAGTAATGGGACCTAAGTTGAGCCATCCCCTATCCATTAAAAAAAGAATCATCAAAATCGGTTCACTAGGTGAGACGCTATGAGTGGACAAACAAAAAAAAAAAAACATACATACGGTATGAACTGATAACCGCCTCCTTTTTGAAGTCGGTTAAAAAGACAAAAGAAACAATCTTATGGATGACACTGAATGGCCTAATTTAGAGTCTAAGGTCTACTCTAAACTACACACAGTCGAACCCGGTTAATGCAATAGCCATTTTGATACAAAAAATATTCTAATAAGCGCGATATTCCATTAACAGGGATAAAAATGACACAATACATTGGTTTGGTACATTGAAAATATATTATATTGAGCGGGATGTTCTTTCAACCGATATTCTAATAAGCGGGCTCGACTGTAAAAGTTTAGACTCTCTAAAGTCTAAAGCAATTGCTTTAGAAGGAATAGGACTGATTGAAGGTAGACTTGCGGCCCTTAGCTGAAAATTTCAATAAGCGGTTGCGTCTCTGTATCACTGCAGAAAACGGCCAGTTTGAAACCAATTAAATTTTTTGAATGCTAAAGGTCTGCGCATATTATTTTTGTGTCTTGCTAATTTATTTTCTGAATAAAACCGCAGTCTAACTTCGACTTAACGATACCCGGTTTAACGATGTCCTCATCGTAATGATACATTTCACTGGTCTGGATTTAACTGCATTGAATGTTTATACTCTTCAACTTAACGATAGCTTTTTCCACTCCCTTGACAATCGTTAAATCGAGGTTATACTGTACATGGAAAACTGCTTGCCCGAGTTTTTTTTTTTTTTTTTTTTTACCGCACCCTAAAATATTGAGGGTCTTTCAATAATCTAGGAATTCAAGGTCTGCGCCCTATTAGGCTACCCAGTCAGCACCTGCGTGTACAGTAAAACCTGTGAAGTTGACCAAGTTGACCGCTTTTTTCAGGCAAGGAATTAGCCCTTATCACATAAATCAACCTCTGTAAGTTGACCACCTGTTTAAGTGGACCACTAAAGTAGGGAACCGCAAGTGGTCAACTTACACAGGTTTCACTGTACTGCTAACTTTTCCATCGGAAGGTCAGTTTTCGACCATTTTGACCCCGTAACGCACCTTGGTAACTCTTTTTACTTTCTTCTGTATCTAATATATAGAAGAAAGTATTGGATTCGTGCAAATTTTCGAATTTCGAATTTTGACGGATTCGAACGTTTTGAGGTGTGCTGAGTCCATTTCGACTATTTTTGGAAAATGTCTGTCTGTCTGTGTGTGTGTATGTGTGTGTATGTCACGTCTGTGTGTGACCAGTTTTTTGTGACCGCTCTACAGCTAAAACTACCGCATGAAATCGAACGAAATTTGGTACACATATGTGTCCCTATGTGAACTTGTGCCCATTGGTTTTTGGCGCGAATTCCTCCAAGGGGGGTGGAGCAATGGGACGTTTTTTGAGTTACGCGTGCTTGCTATTCCTCAGGAAGTTACTGGCGGAATCAAACAAAATTTGGTCCATATATTGCCCCTAACAGGAGCAGGTGCTGATTCAATTTTGGTGTCAATAGCTCAAACGGGGGTTGAGTTATAGAACGTTTTTTGTCGTCAATTGTGACTGCTGTATCTCAAGAAATAACGAACGGAATCAAACAAAAATTTTTTGACAAGTAGCCCTTAGTGGGTATAAGAGCTGATTTTATTTTGGTGTCAACAGCTAAAAAGGGGGTAGCGCAATCGCCCGTTCTTTTTTTCCATTGTGAGTGCCCTATCTCAAGAAGTAATGCTGCGTTCTGGTTGAAATTTGGAATATATGTGAATCCATACGTAAACAGGCTTTGGTTCAATTTTGACTCCAATCGCTCCAAGAGGTGTTGATTTTTTTTTTTTTTTTTTTTTTTTTTTTTTTGCGAATAAAAATAGCTTTATTAATGCAACAATAATAAAGATAAATCGTAATAGATTGTCGTCTGCTTATTTCTCGTGATTTTAATTGTATGGAAATGATCGGAAATATTATCTCAATGATTTAAAATGTTTAACTGTTGCCATCTCATGTTTGTTAATAAATAAAATATTTGTAATTAATTCAAGTAAGGCTTTTAAAGTAACTTTCAATTTTCGCTCTTTGTTTTGTTTTTACAATAATTCAGACATTGGGATGGTCTTCAAGTTTTTGCATGTGTAATTTTGTTTTTGTTGGGAATATTGCTTCCTCGTCAAGCATGGGGAGGGATCAGAAAAAGGAAAAATATAGAAGAAAGTTTCGTGATGGCCACAACATACTAGTTTCATTTGTGGATGGTCCCATAGAAGACGTCCCCGAGAACCTTTTGGCCGTCATTCTATTCATCAATTCCATTCCTTTAGGCGAAAGCGAAAGTGATTAAGTCCCCGATTCGTTTCCAGAAGTGAGAATTCTATTGCAATGCAAATGGATTAAAGCGACAAAATTGCTTTAATCACAGTTTTGCTGCGCTTATTCAAAACAGCGGGAGACGAAGTCGAATTCTCTTCTTCAAAGTTCATTGGTTTTTGCTTTGCACCGGCAGTGTGAGATATTCACGATCGTTGTTTGAAACATGTTTTATTAAAACGGTGATCCTGTTCCGTTTCTTCGGATAAATTGCCTTTAATATATTTTTATCAAATAGTATTAGTCTGTTTAGGGTTGTAGTGAATGATGCTTCAAGACCATTGTCATTTCAAATAAGGGGTCGTCGGCAAATGATGTCACGCATTCAGGGGGGAGAGGGGCTTGTAAGAGTGAGTTTGTGAAAAGGGGTAGAGCGAAGGAAACAAGAAGTATGACATCACACATTTTGGTTCAAAAAAAAAATATTTGCGCGTCTTAAAGACACACGATACTAGTTAAACTTTTCTATTACGGGAAAGCACTAAATGGGGAAGGGTTGTATGACCTGTCGATTTGATGAGTTCGACGAGACTCATTCTAGAAACCCTCCAGAGAACAGGTCAACGTACTCTCCATTTTGGTGCCGAGAGCGCTTTGGATCCAAGCTTTTTTCAAGTACATATCAATCAGGACTGACCTCGGGGGGGGGGGGGGAGTGTGGCGCAGGTAAAGCCATTCAAATTGGGGGGAGAGGAATTTTTTTTTAAATTTATTTATTGATTTATTTTTAATTTAAATAATTTATTTTACATTATTTTATTCTGTTAATATTTAATTTAATTTATTTAGTTTGTATGTGTGTGTGTATGTCATTAAAAGCCAGAACTTTTCTAATAAAATAATAATAATAGTTAATAATAATTAAAAACAAATAAATAAATAAAAATTTTAAAAATAAATTAATCAAAACAGAGAGCTAAAAATAAATAGTAAAAGTGGGAAAGAGGGTTGAGAAAAAAAGGGGGGATTGCGCCATTGAACTTGGGGGGGAATACCCCCTGCATATCAAATATCAATGTATTTTATTACCGTCACTGGTTGCAATGCGGTAAAAATAACTGACGAAAGGTTGGATAAAAAGAACTTTGAGAAAATCTAACGAGGTAGCTTAATTTCTGAAAAAAAATAAGAGCGCCTCGAAAAGTATTTCGCGCTAAGACCCCGATTTGCATACCTAACTTGCTTGCGGATGAAATACTTTTCTTTTATTAATTGAAACAGTCAAGCATTAATCAAACTGATTGGACCCCAGCTCGAATACCGGCCTAGACTTTTCAAGCACATTCCACAATAAAATAATACATTTTAATGAAGAAAATAGGTTATATAATTTACAACGAGAACACTAAACAATACTCGAAATGCGTTGGTTATACACGCACGTTTCAACGGATGCTCTGTTGATAAACAACAGCTTTATTCAGTGATCGCCACGCGGCACAGTGGTTCAAGGGCGGAAAAATAGCCATTTTTAAGTTTTCAGATAAAAAATATTTCATGCCGTAATTACTTAGTCCTTGAGTTGTAGTATCTTACTCCATAAGCGTTTTTTGAAAAAAAAAAATCGTTTTTACAAAAATAAGCCGAGAATGTTGAACAATTATGTTTTTACTTTTTTCGGACGTACGCCTTATACTTCAGTTTTAATTCATTCGTTCAATAAGGAGGACTAAAATTTAATAAAAGTCATTTCTGATTGGTTTTTCACACTTATAGGATGCATATTACATGGTAATTAAAAATTAAAAATTCATCAAAATTGAAAACTACCTGAAATAAAAAAACCATTACTTTCTTAAAAATATAATGAAAAGTATTGTGGAATATACTTTTATCGGCGGCTTCCGGTGGGCTAAAATTCACATATATCGATAGTTTAATCCTTCCTGTAAATAAACAACAACAGTTTAGCTGCGACCACCTGCGACTGCAGTCGTGGCAGATGTTTTTGTTTGATCTTCGCTATTTACGAATACAGTAAAACCTGTAAAGTTGACCACCTTTGTAAGTTGACCACCTGTCTATGTTGACCGCTTTTGTCAGGAACGGAAGTAGTCCTATGTTATATAATGAAGGAAAACCTCTGTAACTTGACCACCTCTCTATCTTGACCACCTGTCTATCTTGACCACTAATGAACACCAAATTTGGTTTGGAGCATTGTAAAAAACCCTTTGTAAGTTGACCACTTGGTTTATTTTTTTTTAATTTTACTTAGTAAATTGTTTTATTTTATTATTTTTTTTATAGCTTTCCAAGAACATTTTTGATACCAGACCAGCGTTTTACTAACTAAATGAAACAGTAGCATAACTAAACCTCCTTTTGAGTTTAACCACATGGGAAAACTATTAAGAACCCTTTTATTCCCTAAACTTGTTTTTCTTTATGAAAACATGTGTCAATAGAAAAGTACAAAGTATTTTTTTCCAGTTGTAAAATTTTGTGACAACAATGGAATTGTGCTAAAGGGTAAAGTTACTTGCATTGCAGTATTTCTGGTGCAAGGGATTAAGAGATACGACATTTTCATTCTCAACAGCTTTTTTAAACTATGAGAGTCCAGCTTGTTGCTCTTTGTGTTATAGTTTTACATAAAATGGCTTCAAAAAGAAAGTTAGTTGAACTTGAGATTGATAAAAAGTATGAAATATTGAAACTAATTGAAAAGGGAGAAAGCTAGAGAAAATTAGCTGACACATATGGAATTTCTAAAACTAGTGTCCAGTAAGTGCGCCAAATTCAATAAGGAGTTATTTTGTTGAAAAGTAGATCATCATGGAGTTATATATGTATATGAGAAAAATTTGCAATTTGAGAAGCTATGAATTTTTAGGAACTATTAATATCAAATGAGTAACTTTTCATAAACAATAAGATTTTTTTTTTTTTTTTTGATCAATTTACTGAAATTTTAAATTTGCATGACACATTATACGTCATTCTGGGAAAATAATCTCTAAAAATATTTGAATAACATTTTAAAATATTGTTTCAAAGTAATGCTAAACAATGAAAGTGAGTTAAACAGAAAGAGTAAGTGTCAATCATTAAAAAAATGAATACATGGTGCAAGAAATGACAAAAAAAAAAAACATTACTCCCTCCATAAGTTGACCACCTGTCTAAGTTGACCACCAAAGGACTGCACCGCAAGTGGTCAACTTACACAGGTTTCACTGTACCAATATAGTAAGTTAGAAAATAACTCGTAACCGTATGACGGGGGTAAATTGCTTTTTTATCAAAGAAATTGGTCATCAAATTTGACATGCTCCAGACTAACGTATGTCAGTTTCACTACTTTGCAGGAGAGCCTAAAAACGTTTGTGTACTGTTTCCGAAATTTGGGGCTTTTGAAACATTCATCAATATATATAGAGGATTTTTAAAAAACAGATTTACGTGTTGGTATGGCTTAATGCGGAGCATTATTCTACATGCAATGCAGTAGTAACCTGAAAATAACATTTTTAAGACCCGTTTTGGCTTTAAAGAAGATACATATGAGAAAGAAATTTTTAAAACTCATACAGAATTCTATATGAAAAGTTAAATAACCATTCTGTTTATAAAACAATGAAATTAGAAAATCATTAAACGTTTGAAATTTCTGATTTCCTTTTCGAAATCATTCTAGTATAAAGCTGTTCTCAGTTTGTCAACATTGCCAGAAAATATTGTTCGAGGGTATTAATTGCAATAAATAAACCTTGCGTGTGGCATACGACCGAGTTAATTTATATTTTTCACTAAAAACAAAAATGAATTTGAACTACAGAGAAACCCCGATTTCACGTTTCTCAGAGGCCTGAATCAAACATAAAATACATAAAATATGAGAAAACGTCAATTCAAATCCAAAAACATAAAATAGGGGAAAACGTAAAATACGAGAAATGTATATAAAAAGCAAAGATCAGATAAAGAAACAAAAATAGCAATAAAGGTTGCTACGATGACGCTCATAAAATGTATAAATGCGATATTTTACGAAAAGAACATTATTATACGCACCAGTTTAGATCATTCTAACAGATTAAGTAACGAATTCGGGCGTTTTGGTTGAAAATAGTCAGTAATAATGAGTTATTGAATCCAAAGTAAATACAGCATCTTCCAGGATTGGAACACTTTGCAAAGTTTTTTCCTG
Source organism: Uloborus diversus (assembly GCF_026930045.1). NCBI lineage: Eukaryota > Metazoa > Arthropoda > Arachnida > Araneae > Uloboridae > Uloborus > Uloborus diversus. Next base: position 3,652,187 of record NC_072737.1, on the reverse strand, counting down.
GTCTTAATGATAAAGAAAATAGTTTTTCACCATTATTAAGCTCTTAAATGCAGTATTGAAAGAAGAGACGAGTTGTGTTTCCTCTTCTTCTTGTTCATCTTCATTGGCGGCCGAAAAGTCCATAAGGTCAGCTACGGATGGAGCAGAAGCGTTTCTGTTTTCGAGGATTAACTTTCAGCACAGTGGATTATGTTTAAAAATGCATAGAGGGAAACACTTTTCTTAATTTTAAAACATTTTTTCTCTTTTTTTAACTGCCAAGGGAAAACGTAAAATGCAGGAAATTCATAAATAACAAACTTTCCATCCGGGTTAAATTAATATTGTTAGTGTACGGAAAAACTGCGACCTGATGATAAAAAACGTAAAATGTAGGGAAAACGTAGATTCGAGGGACGTAAAATCGGGGTTTCGCAGTGAATTCGATCAGCAAGCATGAAGATAAATATTACCATGCAAGGATTTTAACAATTTTCGAAAGCATTTTTTGAGAATATTCAAAGTTATTGAATTTTTTCCGCTTTTTTGTCGTTTTGAACCACTGTGCAACGTCTAAAGAAAAAAAACTTCAAATAAAAATTTTTCATTTTTGATCCAAAATATTCTTAGTTTCTGAAATATCCTGCTTTAAACAGCTTTGAATAGTTCTGGCTGGTTCTCTAAAAACCTAACAATTTCCAGTTACAATTTGCTTTTTAAATAAAAATGCTGAAAAAAGTCTGAAAAAAATGTATACTTATACTCTTCGTTAAGAACTTAAGAGAAAAATAGAGAAAACTGACTTTAACTATGCCATAATAATATAGATTACAAAATCCCGTCAAGAAAGACTTTTGTCCACTTCGACCGTAAGAGCGTCACACTGTGCGCCGCCTGAACGTACGGAAGGACAACGAGAAAGAAAGAGAGAGGAGTGTATGTGTTACTTTTTGCCACACAAAAACAACTCTTCCGTCGCACAAAAAGCTGACGGATCAGAATTTAAAAGCCCTCGCATAACAAGTTGCACTTCAAAAAGCATTTATTTTTGTTGCAATATGTTTATGAAAAATAGAGAGACCATAGACTAATAATATAAGAGTAGACCGAGCTTTCCCAGACTTGCTGATGAAAAAATTGGTTCATGGATACATCATGTGACTGGTGGGAGGCTTGGCGAAAACTTTAGCAGCATGGTTGCTAGATGGCAACATTATCTATAGTTTGGCACTTGACATGTATTTTAAGACGTAATGTGTTTTCGTTATAGTTTTTTTTTCCAGGTGCAGAGATTGAACTGTTTCTCTTTTAGTTATGCATTATTTTGACCTTAGTCATTAGTTTTTGATCACAGTTTTCAGTAACTTTTATTCCATTTGGAACCGCTACGTCAGCGTTGGCGTGAACGTAATGGCGTAAACGTTTTGCGTTAACGCAAAAATGTACTAATCGTTATCTTAAATTGAAATTGTAGGTAAAAATCTTACCGTTTGCCGATTCTTTTTGGGCGCTTGTATCTTTAATTGTTTAGAGAGTTATTGAAATTGACTAAAGAAAATGCACAATACTATCTAAACGAAAAACTTACTATATTACCAAAATATTTACAACGTAGAACAACAAATTTACAAATCGGACTCCATAAAAGATGATTCTTCCGTGTTCCATCCATTCTATTTATTTTATTTCTCGCGGGCGTTGATCGTCTGCTACGATCAACGGCCCGCTGTTGCTAGGATATCCACCAGTCACATGGTTTGGTTTATGAGCAGCAAAAGGGTTGCCATAGCTCGGTCTATTCTTATTATTAGTCTATGAGCGAGACACGTGACAAGGACGGGGGAAGGAGGTTAAGTTGAAGTGTGACACTTTGCTACAAAAAAGGGGAAGGGGTTAAATATGCTTTAAAAATGTGACATTTACAGACAGCTCCTAAGCAATGAAGGACTAAATCTAGTTTTTTGATGAAAACAATTTTAAATTGTAAAAAAGGATATGGCAGTGAATCCTACTTTAATGAGTTCAAAGGACCAGCAAAGTTATTCTGTTATAACGAAATTTCGTTACCCCGATATTACGAATGTCTACCTTGTTCCTATGTAATTTGAGTAGGGGATTATCTAAGTCTTCGCAAAAACGAAATTTTCGCTAAAACTGAATTTCACTGCGTATATTTTTCAACTTTTGCGATCTTAGCAATTTTTGAAAGAAAGCCCCATACCTTTTTTTTCATTATGAAGTTCTAGTATTGCTACTGCTATAAATACTTTTAAGTTTTACATACAGTTGAGTACCTTTTATCCGAGCGTTGTTAATCTGAGCTCCGCTTAATCCAAAATACAGTAAATTCCCGATTATCCGCAGAAAAGGGTGGCACGGTAACCGCGGATAAGCGAAAACCACGGATAATCCGAACAATGGGTAAAAGACGATACTACTGTATACAATAGCTAAAAAATATGAATAAAACTCAAACATACATTTAAGTTATAGCTAAAAACGTTGCTACATTGCATCTACTAACATTGAATGTAAAAGAATATACGCATGTAAAAGCTAAAAACGAACACTAACGCAATCATAAGTTTATAAAAACATTTAATGACCGTTAAAAAAATTAATAAAATAAATTGTCGAAAGACCAGCGGATAATCCGAACCGCGGATAATAATACCGCCGATAATCGGGAGTTTACTGTAGTTCAAATAGTTTTTTTTCCCCAAAAATTCAAAAAAAAAAACTTTTTAAAACTTTTTTTACGAAATTGAAATTTGAAAATATATAATTTTGTAAACATTTTATTTGAGAACCAAAGACCTTGTAAGCTTCACATTAAACTGGACACTCTGATAGAGATCAATGCTACATTTTTCTCAAGGAAAGATAAAAGTGTGTGTGACAAAAAAGTCAACATTTAGCAAGCCATTGCCGAAACTAGTTTGTTGGAAAGAAAATTTTTGGAAACTCTTACGAAATAATATGTATTTGTAGCGAAACCTTTTTCTTTGTGTTTACAAAATTAACATTGAAATGAAATTGAGTTTGAGTTGAATCTCTTATATAATTAAAAACTGAGCGTATGTATCTATGTATGTCCAAGCTTCTTCTCCCGAACGACAGTGAACTGACCATCGAACCAGGTATCGATGGATTCGTCATCCTCCCGTCTTCATGTTTGGCTGTTTAACATAATCCTCCGATAATAATTAGCGGAGATATCAATTAAAAACTATTAATTATGACACTTAGATTTCGACATAAAATCCCTATATTTTTCAAAGGCTTTCCTCGATTCAAATTATTATTCAGTGCTTCATCTCCACTTTCCGTATCATTACTTTTATTAAAATTTGTAGCGTGAAGAAAATCATTAAATGAAAGATTTGTTGCCATTTTTTTTTCTCAAATATGAACAAATAAAACTTTGGTTTTTGTTTCAAGGCTTTTCCTACAATCGGGGGGATTTAAAATGTTTCCTTTTTGGATATTTTTCTGCAATCTGCCGCAAAATTTTACTGATTTTTTTTTCTTTTCGTTCAAGCCTGATTGTTGAACACGTGTCACTTGACATAACTTTTATTTTCGAGGAGGACCGTGCAAAGCCGAGCGACGCAGCTAGTAATAGAATAAGAAATGACAGTTTTATCAGCTCTCATATGGTATAAGTGTGCGAATAAAAGAAAGTTTAATTCGCACAGCAAAATGATGAACAAATTTAAATGCGTAATCGATTTCGTTTATTTTCAAAGAACAATAAAAAGTGATAATACATTCTTCGCCCGAGCAAGTCATTTATAATTTTATACATGGTAATACATTAAAATATGAAAATACTTTAGCAAAATCGAAATGTTTGAACAACTCGATTACGAAATATTCAATTTTGGGGCCCCCTTTTTAAGAGAGGGTCCAGGCGCAGTGACCGGATTCACCTCCCTAAATCTGCCCCTGCTTATAATATGAAACAAAACTCGCATAAGATACATCAAAATATTTATGCATTTTTAACTCTTTCATTTCTTGTTTGACTACTCCCAAAAAGCAACACATTAGCTGCGATGTTAATCATTACAGTAAGAACTTCGCTCCAAATAGCAAATACATTAAAAATGTGCAAAAGAACCGTACCTGTGTATGGAAAGAGTAACTGTTCAGCCAACCAGATTGAAGTGAAGTCATTGGGAAGTATCCACATTCTCCCATATCTTTCACTAAAAAAAAAGAAATATATTAAATAAATAATCAATAATACTTCCGACAAAATTCTAATTAAAAAAATATTAATAAGAGATAAATTTAATCTTTTCTACATAGTATATAAAATGAAGTCTCCAAAAAGCGTCTGTGTGTTTGAACTCGCAAAACTCGAGAACTACCCGGCCGATTTCGATAAAATTTTCACAGTGTGTTCCTTTAAGTCCTGAAAAGGTTTGCAGACCAGTTCAAAAAAAAATTCGATGTTCTTTTTTTATTCCAATTCAGGCCCAATTTTCTCATAAATTCCTGATTATGGGGGTGAAAAATGACTTGCATATTTTAACATTATATATCGTTGGAAAGAATAGGATTTTCCGCGTTCTACGCAATTTGTTTCAATGATCTAACTTAATTACGACGGGAGTTATTTGCACTTTTAGCTCGAATTTGTTTAGGCTTAGCTGAAATTTAGGCAATGCTTTCTTCATTAAATCCATCAATAAAAAGTGAAGGAATTGTCCTACAGTTTTCGTTTTGACACCATTGAAAAGAGCTACCTTTTTTACTCCAGATCTAACTCGACCTATGGTCGAAAGTTTAACCCTCTATCTCCATTAGAAAAAAAGTTACAAGCGAATTAAATGAAGTTCAAAAATCTGTTCTCTATACAAGTTTTTAACCATTTTATTTTCTTGAACTTAGTTTATTTTGTGTTTCCATGGTTACGCTTTTTAAATCCATCTTTCTCATTTAAATTTCTTAGAAGTATTTTAATATCTGTCATTGTTTGGAGGGGAAATTTTTCCCATGATGTTTTTTTTTTTTCTTTTATTTAAGCCTGAGTGTTGAATATACGTCACTTGACACAATTTTTATTTTTAAAGTAGACCGGGCAAAGCCGGGCAACGCAGCTAGTCTTTACTAATATTAAAGCTGAAAGTCTCTCTGTCGGGAAGATGTCTGTAGGATGTCTGGATCTCTGTGACGCGCATAGCGCCTAGATCGTTCGGCCGATTTTCATGAAATTTGGCACAAAGTTAGTTTGTAGAATGGGGATATGCACCTCGAAGCGATTTTTCGAAAATTCGATGTGGTTCTTTTTCTATTTCAATTTTAAGAACAAAACTATCATAAGATGGACGAGTAAATGACGAAATTATCATAACGTGGAACCGTTACATGGGCACAAGCCAATTGGCGAGATATGAAATTATCATAACGTGGAACCGTAACATGGGTACAAGTCAATTGGCGAGAAAATTCACCATACATTATTTGTAAATATACAGGCGAACCAAAAGACCTTTTAATTTTTCTATTACGGGCAAAGCCGTGCGGGTACAACTAGTTACTAATAACAAAGCTGAAAGTGTGTCTGGATGTCTGGATCTGTGTGACGCGCATAACGCCTAGGCCATTTATTCCAATTTTAAGTCCATTTTTCACATAAATTTCATAATATGGGGGTATAACGTTTCATTTACATTTTTAAGGTTTAGATCATTCGAAAGCTTGGGATTTTCTGCATGTAAGATGAGGATCGTTCGAAATTTCTACGAGTACAGGAGAGCAGTGGGAATCGGAAATCGTTTAAGAAAATCAAAATCCAAGGCAAATTTTAAGTAGTCCTTACGATTTTAAATGATTAAGCTCGATGATAAAATCAAAAATTTGAGGTAATGGAATTTATCTCAAATATCTCTCTAATGGATAATGGAATTGAAACGAAAATTAACTTCTGTATGTTACCATGGTTGCGTCTTCTACTCAATTTAGTTGTTTCATTATTTTTATTCATTTATTTATTTTTAAACATTTTTAAAAACGTACTTTATTTTTGCGATTCAAACCCTTTTCTTTTATTAAAAAGAACTGAAATTGAAATATTTTAACTTTTTCGAAAAAGCCGTCTGCTTTTATTTTCTTAGTTTCTAGGGAATTATGTTCAGTAAATTATTAAAATATTGCTATTGTAACGTTCTTTCTATAGTGTTTAGTTTTTGGGAAAATGTCTTATCTTGAAAAAAAAAATTACTTTACGCATAGTAGACGTTAACTGTAAATATACAGGCGAACCAAATGACCTTTTAATTTTTTTGGTTGAACACTTGGTTGGGGGGGGGGGGTAGTTGGAGTAGTATGTGTATTCATTTACAGTGGAACTTTCATAAATCTGAACTAATTGAGTCTGAGTCGTGTTCGGACGCCGGAAAGCTCGGATTTACTTGAGAGTCAAAGTTAAACTCTTTTTATTAGCTCAAATAGTAACCTGAAAGTCTTCGTTTTCAGTTAATTATAAAATACAGAACTAAGCGAGCTAATGTGTGTGGGTAGCGCGACAGCCTATTGCGTGGTTGAACGTTTCGTTGTCGTAACTAGGAAGCTCCGCTCCTTGTTCGCTTCGCTCGCCTACCCCCGGTCAACACCTGCATAGGGTGATACCTGATGATTATTGCTTTTAACGAGGCAGAGCGAACTGGCTTTCCTTGGATGTCCAGTATCCAAATGTACCAGTATTGACCAGGTAAATATTCACAGTCCGGAGAAAACAGTATTACAGATGCGAAGATAGATGCGCACAGGTTAAATAGTATAGATAAGGTACAGTGATGTATTATACATTGTATTCAAACGTACTCTAAATGTAGTATTCAAAAAACTATTTTGCTTTTCAATCATAGTTATTATTTTTTTTCTTTTTTAAAATTAAATTTTAGGCCTTCACTTCGCAAGCTGTTAGGATTATCCGGAATTTCCGATCTCACAAGTTCGGATTTTTGGGATTTCTCTACATTCGCTTTAGAAGTTCATACTACTTTTTTATGAATATTTTGATAAATAATTTTGACATACGAAGGGAATTGCGCTCGCAATGTTCGAACAACTTTCTTTTTTAACCAGGGTTTTCGCACAAAAAATGATGAAAGAAAACTAGGTCTAGTAATCGTAATCGATGCTCAATTGAAAATTCGGATCTTCACCGGACTAAGAATAACATTTCGCTTGGGCGACTAAAATGATATTTTTGAATCTGAAGTGAGGTGCCTTACTCTGATTACAAAGAAAAAATCGAATAAAACAAGTAGAGCATTTATTTTATGGAAGACTAGTGGTACCCGCACGGCTTTGCCCGTAATAGAAAAATTAAAAGGTTTTTTGGTTCGCCTGTATATTTACAAATAATGTATGGTGAATTTTCTCGCCAATTGGCTTGTACCCATGTTACAGTTCCACGTTATGATAATTTCGTATCTCGCCAATTGGCTTGTGCCCATGTTACGGTTCCACGTTATGATAATTTCGTAATTTACTCGTCGATCTTATGATAATTTTGTTCTTAAAATTAGAATAGAAAAAGAACAAAATCGAATTTTCGAAAAATCGCTTCGAGGTGCACACCCCAATGCTACAAACTAACTTTGTGCCAAATTTCATGAAAATCGGCCGAACGGTCTAGGCGCTATGCGCGTCACAGACATCCTACAGACATCCTCCGGACAGAGAGACTTTCAGCTTTATTATTAGTAAAGAAGAATTGAATAAAGTGTTCTTCCATAAAGTTTGGTCTTCGATATAAAAGTCTTCAACAAAGTTTGGTTTAATGCAGGAACTGAGCAAGAGGGGCAAGGGTTGCGACCTAAATCTTCAGCACTCAATAAAGACGTCAAATTGTTTTGTGACATTTTCCCTTTCGAGTTCAATTTTAACCCGTAACAGGGGAGGTGAAAAAATAGGACGTAACAGGGGACGTGAGGTCTCAGAGACCGGTCTATTTATGATTTTTTTTAAAAATCGTGTAATTAAGATACATTTCTGTAATTTTGCCGAGATGTTCTTTAAATTCTTATTAGCATGAGAGAAAAGTATTTTTGAATTTTGAATCGAAATACGCCTTTTCCGGGGAAATTTTGCTACACTCTTAAGATTTTTCGAAAAAATCATATGCTGCAGTAAATAACTAAGTATTTGTAATAAAATGTATTATTTATTATTGATTTTATTTTAGTTGTTTAATATATTCTGAACATTTTGAAAATTGATTATATCATGTTAAGGGAACATTTTGATACCCCTTTAACTCTTAGTATTTCGCGTCGTATTTCGAGGAATCATTCAGCCTTCATTGTCCCTAGGACAGCACTGCGTAACGTTTGTAAACATTTCAAACACATCCCAACCTCATCTAGAATATAATGCATCTTTTCCGCATAGCCCGGATAAGATAAATGAACCTATATCCGCGGAACTCAAGTTAAGAGCCATGTCTACTGCTGCCGAAAATTCTAACACTGAAGGGGAGGTGCGGTCTCGTAGACCGCTTCTACAGAATGCAATGAAATTTAAACCAGATGCACTGGCCTTAAGATGCTGATAAGCAAGGGGGATGTTCAAGGTCACAAAACAAGAAGCCATTATGTATAACCATTCAATCGGACTGAAAATAAAATAGGGGTGATTAGATGAACTTTTGAGCGGTCTGTGAGACCGCACCACCCCTTTTTAAGGGTTAAACAATGTTCTTCTGTTCACTAACCTCCAATAGCAAGACTTAAACAGACTAAGCGAACTTCTCGACATAGAAAATGGTCTAAGCTCTGACTTAGGTTGAATCCTCGACTTTCCTCGTAAGCAAATGTAGATAAAAACATTACAAATCAGGGTTGTCTAAGCAAAAGTGTGCATATCTTGTTGTCGCCAGTTTCGATAATTCAGTCACTCCGCTGATTTTCAGCGGGTATTTGCGAATTGAAGAATTTCTATTTCAACCTGCAAAATGCCTGAAGATTTCTTGGCAATTTTGTAAAAGCATCAATTTTTTTCCTGCGAAAATTTTGTGTTTGTAGCTGAATAAGCAGTATTTTCAAAACATTTAGATCCCCTTGTAATTTTAAAAATGAGCTGCAACATTTGAAGTTACCGGCACAAAATCAGCTAAATTAATCAATCATCGAAACTTCTCACTGGCGACAACTATGATTTGCATATTTTAATTAGAAAATCCTGTAATATCATGTTTGTAGTAGTTTTATGAACATAATATTTTTTAACTCATGAGGAAACTCGATGAGGTTTTAGGTCACTCTACGTCGAACTTTAGACTAAAACATTTACTCATCAATAGCGACACCACATTCTGTTCAATTGAGGAACCTGACGCAGGGCCGTGTCCAAAAGGAGGGTTTTAGGGGTTAAACCCCTCCCATTGGGGGAGAATAATGATAAAAGCAATATGAAGAAAATGATATTTAACTTAGTTTTAGTGTTAATGTTTATGTCAGTGCTCTTTTTTTAAGTCATTTCCTTTGATTTTTTTTCAGCAATTTACGAGTGCGCACTCTTCACCAACTGAAATTATATTTTAGAAAACCAGTTGCAAAAGAACCACTGAATAGACTGACAATACAAAACATCCAATGGGAATATTTTTTGGTATACAGCATGTAAAAAAAATAAATATTTGTGCGAAATTTTTAATACCTTTCGCAATATGCAGTGTAGTTAACAGATAAAAAGGCTTGTTTCTGAAGAAGCTGTAAAACAACATTCTATCCACTAGCGCAGCCGGAATTTGGGGAAATAGGGGAGGGGTCACAAACATCCCTACATGTATATAATACTATACTTGTTATCTCTTCCTAGGAATAGTAATGCGCTTTAAAATCAATGGCTCTGGCACCTAAAGTACTCCATTGCTTGATTATAACCATAAAACAGGAATGAGCTATTTGGTACAAGAGGTGTTTTCATGCCACTGCGAGAAATGATTTTTAAAAGATCTTTGAAACCCCTCCCTTTGTGAAATCCTGGACACGGGCCTGACCTGACGAACCAATCATTCTTACTTTGCAACCGCTTCGATACACGTGAAATTGAGAACTGTTTACGGCAAAATATCGGCACGTTTTCATCTGTTTCCCGCCCCTCCCCCGTCGCAAAATGAGCGAGGACTGACGGAGTCGTAGTTCCCGCCATTTCCCATTCACAGGTGCGGGTGGAACACATTACGAGGGATGAGGAGCAAACGAAGCACCCACAAACGACACTTTAACGCGCCGCTCTCATCCTCTCCCTCCTCTTCTCTCGTCTGTCTCGGCTCGTTTGCCGCGAATCGAAGTGCCAGTTAATATTTTTCTTATTTCATAAGCACCATCCAATTCTCAATGATTAAGACGGAAGGAAGGAGGTTATAAATTTGACGTGGTTGTAAGTCTGTCTGTGGCAGCGTAGCTCCAAACTGATGAACCGATTTTTATCCCTTTTTTTCGTAAAGTAAAGGGTGTCCCAAAATTAACGCAAGATTTGAATTTGCCGCCATTTTTGCAATAAATTGTGGGCAATCTTGAAAAAAGGACAATTTGGCAGCTGAGGGTCTAGGGTTATTACAAATGGAGCGTTTTCGATTCTATAATGCGTTTTCATCATCGAACAATTATTTGAAAAATAATGAAAGTTTGGGCGGGTCAAGCAGTTTACTGTTATTGGCGCTCGATATCGCAATGAGGTAATGCGCAGGTGGTTGTGGGATTGCTGACATAGACGTTTGACTTCAAATAACCCCATAGGGAGAAGTCTAATGATGTAAAATCACACGATCTAGGGTACAATTCATATCACCGAAACGAGAGAGTACACGAACAGGAAATTCCTCATTTGAATTGTTTCTCTGGCTGTATAATAGCATAACACTCGATTTTTACTAACTCTAAACTCCCAGCTGTCAAATTGTTCTTTTTCCGTGGCTGCCAACAATTCACAGCAAAAACTGTGGCAAATTCAAACCTTGCGTTAATTTTGGGACACCCTTTATATTTAAGGATCGAGCGAGTTCTTAGCTCAGTCACAAAATATTTCTTGAATGTTGATTACATTTTAAAATTGTTACTCCAATCAAATATCACGTACGGGATAACATGACTGCTTTTTCACGGAATAACCGAACAGCAAATTTCATAAATCACCGTAATCACACCAGTGAACACATTCACTTCTACATACGATAAACCTCGGAGACAGAATCACAACTCTAACAGAATAGACATAAGCAAAAAGTATATAAACATATTAATTCACAGATAGCTTACTACTAACTAAAAAGAACGGAGGCGCGCCGTATATTACGGCGCTCCTGGAGGAAAATATGTAACAGATATATTTCAGTAAATTCTATAGTTATCTATTAGCTTGGCCCGTGGTAGCCCGATCGGTAGAGTGTCGGATTCGGGGCCGGAGGGTCCTGAGTTCGAACCTCGATGGTCGAAGATCCACCGTCGTCATTAAAGAGGACTGGGCGACGTTAAATAGGCTCGTGGTCTCAATGTCCTCCAAGTGAAACGATACCTCTGGGGGTAGCTATTAGCTCCTGGTCTAGTTCTAAATTCTCATTCACTTTTCGATCCGGTGATGGTGCTGCCATCTATCGGTATAAAAAATAATGGAGGCAAGGCACTTAGTATGCAGTCCTCGACATAAATACAGTTGTAGTCAGTTGTGACTCGGAATCGGAAATCTATTAGCTTTGAAGTGTTGCCAAACTTGGCAGCATTTGGCCATTTGTCGCCAAAACTGAAGCAAGCTCTTGCCTGGCTCGGGTGCGGCAGGGAAACTTATACAAATACAAAAGTGACGACGAGCAACAAGCTCTTGGCCCAGCTAGGCTGGTCCTAGTCAATTTATTAGTCCTCAAGGAAGATCAAAGGCCTTCTTAAAGCTATCCACCCCCTTGCTCATGACCACCTCTTCCGGTAAGCTAATCCAAGTGCCCATAATCCAACTAAAATAGTAGTTTTTCCTTATTTCCAGGTTAGCTTGAGATTTGAATAGCTTAAAACAATGACCCCTCGTCCTGCTTTCGGTGCAAAAATTTAATCGATCAACATCATTCATTTTGATGAATTTAAACAACTGGATCATGTCCCCTCTGCTCCTCCTTTGCTCCAGGCTATACATAATACTTCCTGATTTGAAAAGTCAGTAAAATAAAAAGTACTTCATATATCAGTTTACTTCTATTTTTAAGATACTAGCTGTACCCGATGCGCGTTGCTACGCCAACAAAAAAATACATCATTATACTGATTTTCATGACAATCGGTTGAATAATCGGTCCAGGTATCAAGTGAAGTACTCAAATTTTGTACTCACGCAGTTTGCAAGATCAAAATAGAAAAAGTTTTAAATCCCCCCGTTGCATGAAAACAATAAAGAAAGAATTTATTTGTTCAAACTCAAGAAAAATGCTAACTTCTTATCAATGAGATCTTTCACGCGAATTCATTTCTTTTTATTCGTATTTATCCAATGGATTGTGACTTAAATTGGAATAAAAAAGGATCGGATTTTTTTCGAACTGGTCTATAAACATTCCCAGTACCAAAAATAACAAACGGTGAAAGTTTCGGCCAAATCTGCCGGGTAGTTTTTGAGTTCATGGATGACATACAGACAAACATTCATTTTTTTATTTATATAGATTGTACACATTCTGAATTTTTATTTTATCTAGATTTAGAAATTACATCGGGCAAATGGCGGCCCCCATTAATGATGCACTGATCTACTCTAGATTTAAACATCGATCGTTTACAAATTCAAGCTCCGGACCCTGCAACACCTGAAGGACAACATCCGGCTAGCCGTCGCCAACATTCCTTTCGATATGTTAGAAAGAATGAAACAAAACTTGAAATCTAAGGTAGATTATTGAAGCGGGCCGCCATTTGCCCGATGTAATTTTTAAATCTAGTTAAAATAAAAATTCAGAATGTATACAATATGTTATAAAAAGAAATAAATTGATATATGAAGTACTTTTTCTTTTGTTGACTTTTCAAATCAGCAAGTTTCCCTACCGCACCCAGTAGAATTCAATCTTGTTACTGGTGGCTAAACAGGAAACAACTTTTAAGTTTATGCTTCAAAAAGTAAGATAAGGTTTGAGTAAGCATTAATGGGATAAACGCCAAATTAAGTAAGATTAAAACAAGGGCACAACAACTACTTGCATTTCTACACTACTGGCCATTAAAATTGCTACACCACGAGGAAATTTCCAGAACGAATCTAGATTTTGCACAAGTGATAGCAAAATTGACATTAGAAAGTGATTAATTACAAAATGAAAGCAAATTGATCATTTATTGTTGGAAAAATCTCAAATGAATGGAGGTTTAAGTACCCTGTTAAGCCACCTCTAGCGTGAATATACGAAGCGATACAATCGAGCACAGAGGCATAGCAGTCTCCTACGATATCCTACGTCATCTCGTACCACAGTTGCTGTAAACGTGCCACTCATTCGATCAAACTCATACACATGTGTTGGCACTCACGACGGGGCTCTCAGGAGCCATTTTTTAACATGACAATGCTCGGTCACTCACATCAAGGGTGTCAAGGGACTTCCTCTTCCACATTATCACTTTCTCTGGTCTGCGCAATGCACTGATTTGTCACAAATCGAGCATATCTGGGATCACTTAAGACGGTAAATTGGAGAGTCTGTAAGTTTGATCGAATTAGTGGCGTGTTTACAGCAACTGTGGTACGAGAGGACGTAGGACATCGTACGAAACTGCTGTGCCTCAATGCTCGACTGAACCGACTCTTACATTCACGCTTGAGGTGGCGCAACGGGGTACTTAAACATTCATTCATGTGCGATTTTTTCAGTAATAAATAATCATTTGGCTTTCATTTTGTAATCGTTTTCTAGTGTCAATGTTGCCATCACCTGTGCAAAATTTTGTTTCATTTTGACAACTCCTTCTTGGTGTAGCAATTTTAATGGCCAGTAGTGTATTTCTAAACAATACTAACCATTTTAGACAGTAATACTAAGGGTTTGTGAAGTCTTGCAGTAATAAAGGAAATTCATTTATAAAAAAAACTACACATTAAAACGTAATTCTTTCTCTATTTTGATCCTTATCTTTAACGTTTTTTCCTTAACGTTAATACACGTCGTAACGTATACACTGTAAAAAAAAATCCGTAAAATTTACAGAAAAAAACTGTCAGCCATAGGACGCCAGTTTTCTTCCGTTTATTTTACAGAAATCTTCCGTATTTTTATCATTTATTCAAGCTGATTTATTATTTTATGAAGATTAAAAAATGAAACTATACTTTCATAAATCCATTTCAATATTTACTATACTACTACGAAATATATGTATACAAAGGTACATTTCCGAATATGCCTCAGTAACAGATGACAAAAAAACATAATAATAAAATATTGATTAGGATGCAATGAAATGGAAGTTGCAAACGATTTAAGACTTACTCGCTTTAAATAAATATAAGATCAAAAACTCGAGCACGAGAACCAAAATCCAAACACGCGGGCGAAATTTCGAAGATTCGAAGAAAAACAAAGTATAACCGGTTACAGATTCAAAAAAACAGAGAAATCCTGTATTTTATTACGAACAATTTTTTTCTGTAAAAAATACGGGTAACTTCTTCAAAATTTACAGTTTTTTTTTTTTACAGTGTACAATTGCGCACCTTTTGTAGTTTTCAAAAGCAACTTCGCCGCAGGCATTAGCGCAGCTTGAATTTCCCTTCTGGGGAGTGAGAGGTTGGTGATAAGTCCTAATATGGATATAAACTGCCACATTAGTATTGGCAATGTGTGTAAAAACCAAACCTTTGGTGGGGTCTGCCCAAAAATCCCCTTGCAGCGTCCCTGAAAGTTTTTTTTTTCATAGACATCGTTTTCAGTTTTCGATGTAGCTCCCCTTTATCCCCTTAAAAAACGAGCTGATGTGTGCATCACATGACTTCCTTTTACTCCAATTTAATGTCATTTCCCCATTATTGGCAATTTTAATGTGATTCAATAGTTTACTCTCCAAACATCACCAACAGTGGCCAAATTAAAACCAGATTTTAAAAAAATCGCCAAATTTGTCGCCAAGTTGGTGACAAAACTTGGCGACCAAAAGACTGGCGATATATCGCCTAGTGTCCGCCAAATTATAACACCACTTGAGTTTACATCGAAATTAACAATGATTTCCCCCAAAAAAGGGGTAAAAGACCCCCTTTGGAGCGTCCGAATGCAACCAAAAGGGGAGGTGCACAACTAGACCCCACTAGGAGTTTACGTACCAAATTTTAACTATGTAGGACATACCGTTCTTGAGTTATGCGACATACATACGCACGTCACGAGAAAAGTCGTTGTAATTAACTCGGGGGATGTCAAAATGGATATTTCGGGTGATTATACGTTCTTAGACACTTATCTGCATGTGGTAGGATTGAAAAAAAAAAATTCAACATTAATTTGGGGTGAGCAAAATGGAAATTAAGGCCGAATTTTGAGTGAAAATTTTTTTGCGAATACAATACTTCGTTTTTTGTAAAAGGAAGTAAAAAAGGAATTATGCAATCTTAAATAGGTTTTTCCTTTCTCAGTGCAAGACTTTATAAACACCCTGCCGAGTGCTACACTGTAACAAATTTCGGAAACGTTTCTGAATATATCGGAAACGTTTCCGAAATACTAGGAATCCTTCATCCAATAGCGAACTCCTCAATATTCAGAAAGCTTTTTGTTATTTCAAGATATCTAGAAGCGGAAGTGATGACGCAACGCTTCGAAACCTATTTCATCCTTCCAACCAGGCGCCAATGAGTCGGAAATAACGATAACTTCTTTTTTTCTTATGTATGGTTGCTGCAGTCAGCAACTGTTTAGCATTGGATTGCTTGTTATTTCATGTCTAGAGAGTAGTAAAATGTGTCGAAACTAATTTTACGCCTTTGCATTTTGAACTGCCCTTGATTTTTTAGACGATGTCCGCAGCTATTAAGTTAGTTAATAACCATTTGCTTCTTTACAATTTCCAATGCGACCATAATTAGATATATATTGTGTGTTCAAGCGTGAATAGTTTCAACACCCGTGTTTATACTTAATGAAACGAAACCCTTTGGATTACTTATTCAGTTGTAATGGAGGTACTTAGATTTTCTTCCGCTCATGTTCACTTGTAAGTATTAATGAATATTTTAAAACATGTTGTTATATACATTTATATTTTTGTTGATTTGCATTTGATAAGGATCCAATTGTAACTGTTTTTGGGTTTATCCAATTAATTTAAAGTTATCCTACATATACCTATGTGCGCGGTGTACTATTTGTTGTAACCAACTGAAACTGATTAATTACGCAAAAGAAGTAAGATTTATATTTGAGAAGCAATCACAGAAAAGTTATTTCGAAATACTTGGATGTACATACATTTTGGTTCAAAAAGAAAAAAAAATCAATTGTTTAATTCATTAGAAATATGGTAATGCAAATATTTTCTAGTATTGTAATATGCTTCACAAAAAATGTGCCGGTATAATTTATCTTTTTTTATTGTAATTTATTCATTCATTTAAAAATATTTATACCATTAGAAAATGACCATGTTATCTATTAGTAAGAACAGTTATGAAATTAATTCATCTGCTTATTCATTTTGTTAAATGTGGTTAACAATAAAAAAATTCCTTGACATTAGTTCCGAAAATAACATTTCCTTCGTGGATATAGTAATTTAATGTAGGACAGTCAGGAGGAATGAGTCAGTGGCAAAAATGGAACAGCTGCATTTACATGCTGAAATAAAAAGTAATATTTTTTCATGGCAACGTTTTAAAAGTGATCAGTTTTTAAATACTATGTTATTAATATGCAATGCACATATGGTAAGAGACTGTGCCATTGACATTTTCAAGGGGTTGCTTTTTTTTAAGGTGGGGGACGCTTTATATCATTTTATGGGTGCACCATCACTCTTATGGTGTGGGGGGGGGGACTCTCGTATATATGAAATGGAATAATCATGTAATAGAGTTCAATGTTTTAATAAATAAAATATATAATGCATTTTGCGCACACTCTAAAAATAAAATCAGTAACCTATTTTGATTAAGTATCTATATTTGTGATAAACTGGAAAAGGGCAAGAACAGAAGAATAAACCCGAATGGTTCCAGCAGGGGGAATTTGGTGTCATTGTTAAATTCATCAATTTCTCTGTTGGTACTTTTCGGTACACTTTGTTCGTCAAAGAAATTGACTTGACGTGAACGAATTTCGGAACGCAAAGTGTAGGTAAGTTCTGTCAAATTTTATCTGAAAATAAAAGCTATCAAGTTTGATACAAGATATGTTTTTAAGTTCTGCATTAAAATTACAATATGTTGATAATTTTGTCTTGAAAATATTGAGAGAAAAACTGAAGTTTAATATTGTTTAACAAACAATCCCACTTTTGAAAAAGTGCTCCCCTTCCCTCCCCCGACGATTTTGTGATTATGAATGAAACTACTATATTATTTCATAAATTTTCAAAAATTTATAACTGTGCATATGTTATGATGTTAACCATGCTATTTGTCATTAGAAATTCAGAAAAAAAAAATCCACGAATGATTCTAAAATTGCTTGTTTCATTGCTCTTAGATATGAAAGAATTGAAACTGATATGGCATGCAATACTATAGTAAAAAATTATTTTTTAGAAAAAATCACGGAAAAAGGATTCCGAAATTCTCAGAAACGTTTTTGAAAATTGTTTGGAGAATTCCGAAATACTCGGAAACGTTTTCGAAACTTTCATGAACCACAGCTGCACAGAATACTCAGAAACATTTCTGGAAATTACGGAAAGAGGATTCCGAAATACTCAGAAACGTTTCTGAAAATTACAGAAAGAGGATTCCAAAATACTCAGAAACATTTCTGGAAATTATAGAAAGAGGATTCCGAAATACTCAGACACGTTTCGGGACATTACAGAAAGAGGATTCCGAAATACTCAGACACGTTTCCGGACATTACAGAAAGAAAATTCCGAAATACTCAGAAACGTTTTTGAAAATTTCATGAACCGCAGCTGCACGATATACTCAGAAACGTTTCCGAATTTTTTTTACAGTGTATATGTGCAGTAGTACCCTCCCTAAGATCAAGGGCGCACCCCCCTCAATAACGTGGAGACCCCCTCCAAAGAGCAAAACCCCCCAAATGGAGAGAAACACCCCTCAAAATATCCCCCTAAAAATTTCAATGGCGCAGTCTGCGCGATGACCCCCCCCCCCCCCTGCCCCAGGTGGTTACCCCTGCAGTAAGAACGAACCCATTTCCAAGAGCCGCCTTGTTTCGAACGAAATATCTCATTCTCTCCCAAAAATGAGTCCCCTCGCCGTGTTCGATAAAGTAGTGGCTCGAGGAGTTGTAACCCCTCGGCAACCGAATTTGGTGCCTCGTTACTCACTCCACTTTTATTGCTCTTCTTTTTGTCCGTGAAAAGGAGGGACTCAAATGAGAGCATTAAGCCCCGCTCAAAAGGAAAGAAGCCTGATCGTCGGCCATCTTGGTTCCAGGGAACCACTCGTCAAGGAAGACGTGGATCACGAGACCTGTTGCTCGATCCTTATTGGACAAGAAAAGAAAATTTCATCCATTCATAAATTTAAATTTCGTCGTCTCTGACGGCAAACATTTTCTTAGAAGTCAAGATACTTACTGGTTCCAATTAGTCGAGCCTTGACATTTCTCATTGTACTGTCTTTATGATTGGTAGATAGAGAGTCACGTGACCCGTTGCCGCGTGAACAATTAGATTCATGAGCTCTGCATTTTGTTTATTTATTTTTCATTTTCATATTTATTTTTTTTTCCAGCTAATAAATCATTTCACTCCTTTTAATTATATTTTATAATGGGATCGTTTCCAAAATTTTAAAAGTATTTATTTCTGAAAGAGTATGCTTAAAAACATAGAATTTGACCATTTTTTAATTAATGTCTTTAAGTTTAATATTTAAAAAAAAAAATTCTTAAACCGGTGCGCTTTCATTGTTTACGCTTCTGTCGTGTGACGTCACAAATGATGAAATGCCATTCAACGTTGCCATTCACGGTCCAAAATATTTAATTCGCATCTTTACTCACGTGTATTGGCAACGATAGGGCTGATGGCAAGCGTAGAGCGCAATTTGATTATCATCAATTTGATTTCGCTGCTTGATTATCATAACGTGGAAACGTAGTAGAAAGATGCACCATGTTGCATCATTTGTGACGTCATAAAGACCACACCCTGTTTGAAAAATCGGATATTTAAAAAAAATTAATTAAAAAATAACTGTTGGGGAAAATTAAAGTATTTTATGGGGGCTATGTAATTTTTTTTGCTCATTCTATCCATTTCAATGACTAAAAGTAGTACTTTTGACTGAAGGAAACCACCCCATTGAATGGTAATTTTTATTATCATTTCTTATTTTGCAGACAATAAATCTTTTCGCATCTTATATTTAATTTATTATACAATACTAATCAGCTTCAAATACAAGCAGACCACGCACTAAGCTTCTTTGCCCTGTGGACGAACACTGCTAATATTTAGAATAGAAACGGAAGTAAATATTACCCAAGGCACCAAAGGGTATCAAACCCACGACCTCCGACATACGTAAGGAAGCTTCTACCACAGAGCCATGGAGGATTTTTCGTATTCTTATGGTTGTTTTTTCTCCAGCAAGAGCGTTATTTACAAATGTTTTAAAGTTAAAAATCAAACTGAAATAATTCGTCCAGCAAATAAAGCTGTCAAACTGTTTTTAGCATTTGCAGAAATTAAAGCAACCCCTAGTTTCATTTTTTCTTTTGGTAATGGAGTTTTTGAGGACAGTTATACTTTTCCAAACATTGTTTAATTTATTTTTGGAAACAATATTCACGTTTTTTGCCATAATTATTTAAAGTACAAAATAAATCTCATCCGCTGAGGAAAGATGCGAGTTGTATTGGGGATACGGTGGGGAATGCGTTATTTGTGCCAGTTGCCGTAACTGAAACATCGTGGCGCGATGAGCATCGTCTTGTGTTCGACAATATCCTCATTAACTATTAAAATTATTCATGCTGCGAAGATCAGTTTGCAGATTTTTTAGAGCAATCACAATTGCTTATTGCTTTCATTTGACTGTTTTTGGAGTTCCTATGATTTTATTTTCCCGCCAGCACCCTCTGCAGCATCACTGTCGACCGGCTCCTCACGATGCTGCTCCTCTAGCGAAAATCGTCTCCAGGTTGCTTCCATATCCTACACACACGCGCGTACATACACACACCTACACACACATATACATACACACATATACCTACACACACAAACACACACACGCATACATACAGACACCTATACATACACACACAAACACACAAGCATACATACAGACACCCACACATACACACACACAGACAAACACATACACACACATGCATACAGACACACACATATACATACACACACACATACCCCCCACACACAAACACACACGCATACTACTACATACACACACTAGTGATTGCGAAAAACATAATTTGAATTCAAGATGTCAAAATTCAAATTATTTTTTTTTATAAGCCATAACACGTATTCACTTACTCACGCGCATACATACACACACACCTACACACACATATACATACACACACATATACCTACACACACAAACACACACATGCATACATACAGACACCTATACATACACACACAAACAGACACCCACACATACACACACACACAGACAAAAACATACACACACATGCATACAGACACGCCTACACATCCACACACTCGTGATTGCGAAAAACATAATTTGAATTTAAGATGTCAAAATTCAACTTATTTTTTTTTAACTTCTATTAGACAGCCGTTGCATGTTTGAAGGCAAAACGTTTTGGAGATTCCAGGATGGACGTTCTCTCATGCGCTACATTGTTACGGCCTGAGGCCGGTCAGAAATTTTTGCTTACATTTTGTTAGTACCTGTGGATTTTAAGGGTGATGCCTAAATGCCTATGTCTTTTCCATGTCTGGGAAAGTTTGAACAGAATGTGAAATGCACGTTGAGATGCTGAATAGTAATCGTAGAACCACCAGAACACGCGCCGATGCTCACCACGCCACGCCATCACTGTAGATGATTCGTGTACCGTTATAGATCGATCCCACCTCTCGCCAAAGGCGCCCATATGCAACATTTTAAAGGGGGGGGGGGTCTCAAAAATTTTCCCCATGGTTTAGCAGAATAATTTCCCCATAGAAACCGATTTCAGTACAGATTGGAGTAGAGATATCAAAATTTGATATTTTTAATAACTTATTCATTAATGGTTGGAACAGAAATTTTTATACATTTTTGCAATGGAAAAAGCACTAAAAGCAAGGAAATTCTCATTTCTAAGGGGGGCTTGAACACCCCCCTTGCCCCCCTATATGGGTGTCCTTTCCTCCTGCCATCGTATCCCCAATGCAACTCACACTGGAGGTTGATATGAAATATGCCTCGTACTACATAGTTGAACTATAAGTTAGATGATTTCTCGGTATTTCCCGTTTACTTTAAAGGTTTTTTTAATAGGTTTCTATCTCAGTCTTGATTGGAAAAAAATGTGATATCAATTTGTCCGAAGCAATTACAAAATTATTTTACCGTTTTTTTTTTTTTTTTTTTTTGAGCAATCACGATTGCTTATTCTTCTCAACTGACTGTTTTGATGAGCTATCATTATATTTTCCCGCCAGCACCCTCTGCAGCATCACCGTCGACCGGCTCCTCACGATGCTGCTCCTACAGCGAAAACAGTCTCCAGGTTGCATCCATATCCTACACACACACGCATACATACACAACTACACACACACACACAAACACATACACCTACACACATACACAAACACATACACACATACATACGCCTACACACATACACATACATACACACGCCTACACACATACACATACATACACACACACGCATACATACAGACACCTACACATACACACACCTACACACTCATGCCAGCACATACACAAACATATATACCTACAAACACATACACATTCTCCACCACACACAAACACTCATGCCTGCACACAGACACAAACAGATACACATTCCCCACCAAACACAAACACTCATACACACAACTACCCATACACTCATATCTGCACGCAGACACAAACACACATGCCTACACACATACACATACCCCCTTACACACAAACACACATCCCCCCACACACGCCTACATACACACAGACACACACACACACTCGAGATTGCGAAAAACATAATTTGAATTCAAGATGTCAAAATTCAAATTATAATTTTTTTTCTGATCTAGAAAGCTTAGTTATTTGTCTCATTTATTAAAAATTCAACGCAGCTTTTTAAATCCAGTAAGCAAGACGAGATCCAAAATGCCGGCACCTACCTTCTTTCATCGTCTGCACGGGGGCGGAATAAGCGATGATGTTTCACAACGGGGGACGGGGGGTGGAGCGGGAAGGGGGAGGATTTAATGCCGGTGCATGTGTTTACCCCAGCAGCAAAATGACGCTAAAATGGATGCTCAAAAGACGTTTCTTTGAGAAGATCTTTTTAGTTTCACTGGAACGATGTTAGGTGAGAAAATTTAATTAAGGCTTTTAATTTGACAAAGACATTTTTTAACTTGTCACCTGCCATTTAACTCCCATGAAAGAAGTTTTGTAGGACGTTGTGTAGATTCATTTTTACTCGCTGGACTTTTTTTAAAAAGTTTTATTTATTTATTTTTTTTTTTTCTCAGAGACCCACTATGGAGTTCCGATGCGGTTTTTGGTGGATATGATGAGTTCTTGATCCGCATAGAACCAGGGTTGCAGGCGGGGTTTTCACCCCCGTTTCTCATCTCATCTCATTAAATTTTGGGCAGGACTGGGGAATAACCCCTATTTACCTGACTTCGTGGTAGTGAGTATTAGAAGAATTAACTAACAATATTTGAAAAAAAAAAAAAAAAAACGTCGTCAGGGCCACACATAGTAAAAAAAAATAAATAAATAAAAATAAAAACATTTAAAGTACAAGTAAAATGATGGAGGACTAGTTGCCTTAATGGGGAAAAAATTCTCCTAATTTGAGAAACCATTTTTGATTTTTTGAAATTTTACAGAATTTATAATTTTTTCCGTTTCATTTTCAAAGCGTTTTATAAATTTTTTTTGTTCATTTCGATTTTATAATTTTTTTGAATATTTTTTGTTTATCGATTTTTTTTTCATTTTTTTGCTCGTTTCATATCAAAAAACAAGGGAGAAACCCAGAAAGGAACTAGGGGGGAAAAGATCTTCATAGGCAAGCTGCGAGTTAGGGAGAGGATTGTTCTTAGTACTCAGAGTGTCGAAGGTGAGAAGTCTGCAATGTGCAGGAAACTTATGGAGTGGGGTTTTGTTGTTCGCTGTAGAGGGCCGGATCTCTTATCAGGGACCCCCGTTTCATCAGCTCTGCGGAGACAGAGGAGTCGGAGTCGTTTTTATGGGAGCCAAAGTCGGTACCAGAAGGCTTTAAGGGGGGAAACCTGATTCGGAGGCTGAAATTTTAGCGTTTTTCGTGAATGGGGTGGTTTCCTTCAGTCAAAGGTACTAATTTTAGTCATTGAAATGGATAGAATAAGCAAAAATAATAATAACATGGACCCAGAAAATACTTTCATTTTCCAAACAGTTTTTTAAATTATTTTTTTTAATCGTCCGATTTTTCAAACAACGCGTGGTCTTGATGACGTCACAAATGATGCACTTTGCCGCATCTTTCTACTACATTTCCACGCTATGATAATCAAGCAACGAATTAAAATTCCGCTCTACGCTTGCTAGCAACCCTATCGTTGCCAATACACGTGAGTTAAGATTTGAATTGAATATTTTGCTCTGTGAATGTCAACACTGAATGGCATTTCGTCATTTGTGATGTCATCGGCAGAAGTCGTAAACAATGAAAACGCTCCGATTTAAGTATTTTTTTTTAAATATTAAACGTAAACACATTTATCAAAATGGTCAGATCCTATGTTTTTAAGCATGTTCTTTCAGAAAAAAATACTTTTAAAATTTTGGAAACGACCCTATTGTTTCAACGGGGAAGAATTAATCAGAATTTTGTTCAAACTTGGAGGATGTTTTATTCATATTTATTATTGGGTGAGCCTTTTGTTACAGGACAAGCATAAAATCTGCAATCCAACTCGAGTCACATGTCGTTGGATTCCTTTTAACAAAATTACGTCAAATTATCAGCACTTTTTGCAAACCACAATGTCGAAAAGTCAATAAAAACATCAAAAACGCATTTTTTTTTTTTTTTTTTGAGCAATCACGGTTGCTTATTGTTCTCACTTGACCGTGTTTGATATTTGGTTCCTTTTTCAGCTTGGACCAGGGACACCAGCACCACCGGCCACTGCAGGCGCGGCTCCGAGCACTGCCTCCTGGAATCCGTTTCTCCTGGTCGATAGCGTTCATGTCCTACACACACGCGCGCTCACACACATACATACAAACCTTTACACACATACACACACACACGCCTACGTGCATACACACAGGTCTACGCACACACACAAGCCTACACATGCACGCACGCGCGCCTACACATACACACGCGCCTACACATACACACGCGCCTACACATACACACACGCCTACAGACACACGCGTACAACTATACACACGTAACCGCCCAGGAGGAGGGATAAGCTTGGGGGGACAGGAGCTGTTTCTAGAAATAATAGCCCCCAATGAGTAGTGCCCTGTCGCAACTCGTGATTACGAAAAACGTAATTTGAATTCAAAATTTCAGAATTCAAATTAATTTTGATTTTTTTTGAATTAAAATGAACCATAGATAATGCTTGTGTGGACCGAAAATGTGTTGACCAAACTGGTTTACAGACTAGGTGTTGGCGTGTTACAAAAGATTCCAACATTGAGCATTTAAGGTCGAACATTATGAAAAATGTGCTCACATCGAATTTTGTTGTGTGAAAGAAAAAACTTGCTTTCTTCCTATTTAAATTCGTGTATCACTTATTAAATCTTATAAAATCTCCCGTCAAGATATGAAAGGTGAAAACTGCTTCTACATTTGAACGAAGCCATTGCCTGTTTGGCGATATTTTGAGGGTTGAAATTTTAACCGTAACTTCGGTGGACGAACCCTAAACTCCAGTAGGTGGCGTTCATTTTTGACCATTTTTTCGTTTCTTCATTCCCCTGAAATGACTAAGACTTACCAGTAAAACAAGTTAAGTTACCGGATCGAGTTCAGCCTTTTCCTGGATGTTATAAACATTACCAAAACATACTACCAAATTATCATGTCGTGGCGCGAGTTTTATCGTTGAAACTCACAGGTTACTCCATCATTGGCTATTACATGAGGATGTGCAGTAGTTTCGAAAATATAATGTTTTGAAAGGTCGATCGTTTGCGCTCACCACGTATTTGAAGTCTTATTAGTCTAAGATTCGGATTTGGCTGACCTACCCTTACCCTCATCGAGTTTCCTGATGCACACAAAAGTAGAAAAAACGTATTCCAAAGACGATGGCATTTGCATGTCTAAGAAAGAGCGGTTGTCTTCTAGCCATAGACTAATAATAAGAGTAGACCGAGCTATGGGAACCCTTTTGCTGCTCATAAACCAAACCATGTGACTGGTGGATATCCTAGCAACAGCGTTGATCGTAGCAGACGATCAACGCCAGCGCGAAATAAAATAAATAGAATTGATGGAACACGGAAGAATGATCTTTTATGGAGTGCGATTTGTAAATTTGTTATTCTAAGTTGTAAATATTTCGTTAATATAGTGAGTTTTTCGTTTAGAGAGTATTGTGCATTTTCTTTAGTCAATTTCAATAACCCTCTAAGCAATTAAAGATGCAAGCGCCCAAAAAGAATCGGCAAACGGTAAGATTTTTACCTACAGTTTCAATTTAAGATACCGATTAGTACATTTTTGCGTTAACGCAAAACGTTTACGCCATTTCGTTCACGCTAACGCTGACAGCTCCAAATGAAATAAAAATTACCGAAAACTGATCAAAAACTGTTACTAATGTCAAAATAATGCATAACTAAAAGAAAAACAGTTCAATCTCTGCACCTGGAAGTTTTTTTTAATGAAAACACATTGTCTTAAAATACATGTCGAGTGCCAAACTATAGATAATGCTGCCATCTAGCAACCATGCTGCCAAAGTCTTCGCCAAGCCCTTCCACTAGTCACGTGATACATCTATGAACCAATTTTCTTTATCAGCAAGAATGAGAAAGCTCGGTCTACTCTTATTATTAGTCTACGCTTCTAACCAATATAGGGTTGTTGAGATTTAAAGTATCAATAATTGAGTCTTTTGGCAAATTTTTCAAACATTTTTGCTGAAATCTAGAAAATATCTGTAGAAGTTTGTGAAGGCGTCTCATAATCTTTCCCCTGCGAAAATGCCAAAGTTTGAGGCGAATAAGTGTCATTTGTGGGAAACTTAGGTCCACTTTTAATTTAAAACATCTGCAGAAAATGTGTAGATTCCTGCCAGGTTTGAAGATACTGGCAGAAAGTCTGCCTAATGATTCCATTATTGTAACTTGTCATTATTGTATTTGAAACAAGTCACGACAACACTATGAATTTCACACTTTTGCCCAGACATCCCTATGTCATCGTGTTTGTAATATTTTTATCCACATTTTTATCGATGCGACTTATCAGGAAACTCGATGAGGTTAGGTCAACCTAAGTACACCCTTGTGTGAATTAATGGAATCAAGTTTGGAATTTTTAACTTTCGAATTTTTTAATCTGTTCAACCTTTGTTTATAACAGCTCTTTAGCCTACCAGTTGATGAGGCGCTATAACCTCACTTTTTTTTTTTGTCATTAATATTGTGTTTTGTTTAAGTGTTATAAATTTCGACACATTTTTGCTGTTTTTTCTCAATCCGGTCACTTTTTATCTTTTCGTTAGCCTTCGATATTTCTCCACGGAAGGGGCAGGCCATTGCGACATTGAGTGAAAATCTGACTGCACAACAAAAGAAACTAGTATGTTGTGGCCATCACGAAACTTTCTTCTATATTTTTCTTTTCTTTTTCTGATCCCTCCCCATGCTTGATGAGGAAGCAATATTCCCAACAAAAACAAAATGACACATGCAAAAACTTGACGACCATCCCAATGTCTGAATTATTGCAAAAGCAAAGCAAAGAGCGAAAATTGAAAGTTATTTTAAAAGCCTTTCTTGAATTAATTACAAACATTTATTTGTTAACAAACAAAGGATGGCAACAATTAAAAATTTTAAATCATTGAGATAATTTTTCCGATCATTTCCATACAATTAAAATCACGAGAAATACGCAGACGACAATCTATTACGATTTATCTTTCTTATTGTTGCATTAATAAAGCTATTTTTATTCGCAAAAAAAAAAAATAAATCAGCACCTCTTGGAGCGATTGGCGTCAAAATTGAACCAAAGCCTGTTTACATATGGATTCACATATATTCCAAATTTCAACCAGAACGTAGCATTACTTCTTGAGATAGGGCACTCACAATGGAAAAAAAGAACGGGCGATTGCGCTACCCCCTTTTTAGCTGTTGACACCAAAATAAAATCAGCTCTTATACCCACTAAGGGCTACTTGTCAAAAACTTTTTGTTTGATTCCGTTCGTTATTTCTTGAGATACAGCAGTCACAATTGACGACAAAAAACGTTCTATAACTCAACCCCCGTTTGAGCTATTGACACCAAAATCAAATCAGCACCTGCTCCTGTTAGGGGCAACATGTGGACCAAATTTTGTTTGATTCCGCCAGTTACTTCCTGAGGAATAGCAAGCACGCGCAACTCAAAAAACGTCCAATTGCTCCACCCCCTTGGAGGAATTCGCGCCAAAAACCAATGGGCACAAGTTCACATAGGGGCACATATGTGTACCAAATTTCGTTCAATTTAATGCGGTAGTTTTTGCTGTGGAGCGGCCACAAAAAAACTGGTCACACACAGACGTGACACACACACACACACACACACAGACAGACATTTTCCAAAAATAGTCGAAATGGACTCAGCACACCTCAAAACGTTCGAATCCGTCAAAATTCGAAATTCGAAAATTTGCACGAATCCAATACTTTCTTCTATATATTAGATATAGAAGAAAGTAAAAATGATTTGTGCTTTGCTAAAAACATGGTGTAGAGATCAATAATTCAAAGAAAAGTGCAAAACTCTAGTTGACTCTATGCCCAATAGAGTGAAAATGGTGCTGGACAAAAAAAAATGGGGGGGGGGGGGGGAGAATACTAAGTGGTGATTTTGATTTTATAATTAAATAATGTAAACAAAGGTAATTTTGTAAAAACTGGCTTGGTTCCATTAATTATCACAAGGGTTTAGACAGGGCCGCCCAAAGAGCTGACGGCGCCTTGGGCGAAAGTCTCCTGGCGTTCTCCCTCCCCCCCCCCCCATTACACAAAAAAAATCAAGTTAGTTATAACATCAGTGCATCATACTTGCATTTTTTAAATCTTTATGAACAAAAAAATCAGAAAGCTACGGACAAAACAAATTAAAACAGTTTTAAATATTTATTATACATTGATACTCCAAAAACTTTTAAGAAAAATTAAAATGCTAAAAATCCAAATATTTATCTTGTAAAATGTCTCCCTACTACATAAAAAACAAACAAAAAAACTGAATTAGTTACTCATATTGATCAAACTAAGAACACGAATAAATAATTTGTTGATTATAAATAGAAAATGTTTTTATTGAAATAAATTACATGAAAGTTACATTTCGATCTGGACTCATCCAATGATTCTTTTCAAGAGGCTTTTGGTTTTATTTGTATCATCTTAATACGAGCTTTCATTATGTTGAAAACAAAAATGTCATATTTGTGCATCAAACTGCTGTTAGTTTTAGAGGAAAACCACTCAAATGCTCAACAGCATCGAAAATCGCTTACTTAGAATTGCGTTTTTGGAGCTTTAATTTCAGGTAATTACTGGCTCTAATAATGCAAAATATCGCCTTACAATTGTATTTTCAAGACTTCAGTTTCCGAAAATATTCGAGCAAGGATCTCCATACCGCCTTTTTTTAATATCACAAGCCGTGGGGTTTTTAAACGACACTTATAAAACATTTAACTGGAATAGCCCCTGAATATGAAACATTGCTTAAGTTTTTTAGAACAAAAGAATGTAAAATTTTTCTGGGAAGGGCTTCAGATTCTCCTTTCCTTAAATCTTCAAAGTTTGTCTACAATTGCGTTTTTAAATCTTCAAATTTCGAAAATTTGCGGGGGGGGGGGGGGGGGGGGAAGAAGGAATTCATTTCATTTTTTTTTTTTTAAATTGATCAACGACTGTCCCTGAGCTCCATCCGTTACCCTAACGTGAATAAACATGGCCTATAATTAAGGCTTCAATTTCTAGAAATTTCTACCGACACCCCTGTATACCTTTTTTTTTGCCATAGCATCTGCAAAGAAAGTCTAAAATTGCGTTTTTAAAACTAAAAGTTTTAAAATTTTGACAGAACCCTTTTTCCTATCAGATCAAAAATTTCTTTTTTTTTTTTTTCAATGTGCCCCCCCCCCCCCCCCCAAACCTTCTTCTGGTTACGTCACTGCACGCAGGGGCAGAATTCCAAGGAATTTGGTGAGAAATAATCAGAAGTGCCCTTTGTTTGATTCTAAACAGTTAGTTATGTTCTCAGAATTTGTATCTGCTTCAATGATACAAAGAAAACGAATGTTTTGGAGACTGGGAAATGGGAATGTTTTCGTGTACTAGCAAAAAGTTGAGAATCGTTACAATGATCCTCTGTTTTGTGTGTCTATGACTGTGCATCTACGTATTTTCCTGCGCATTATCCGAGGGCGGTCTATAATCGGCAGATCCTAAAATCAAGCTTTGTATAATCCGCGGATAATACGATGTAAAAAAAAAAGGGATTTAACATACTAATTGAGCAACTAAACTAAAAACGTGAAAAAGTAATTTCTTTGAAGGTATTATCAAAATTAATCTGAAATATGATCTAAAAAAATAATGATTTATTCTTGAAATAATGATTTTGTACGCAAATTACAAGAAAAACAAGCAGTCAAGACAAAGGAGCAAACGGTCTAATCTTGTGCAAATGAAGACTTCCTCCTTCACTGTATTGTTGTTTATATCCCATCACCTGAATCGGTAAGAGAAACATTCAAGCAATGGAAAATGGGCAACATACAGGCAGCAAAAGAACATTCGAGCTATGTAAAATAAACAACATTCAGCCAGCTTACGTTCTCTATCGGTGAATCCTACAGTAAATATTGAGGTTCAATGCATTGGTGTTGAGAATAAAAATCACATATAATCCGCGGCTGCGTATAATCCGCACATCATTAACTTTGCACTTTTTTAACAGATAATCCGCGAATTGTAATATGTTACACACAGGAAACTGTAAGACTGGAATATAATATGTTAAGAAAATAATATGTTACATGAAATGAGGGGCGCCTTGCGAAGCCCCCTCATTTCGTGGGGCCCGAGGTGATTGCCCCGCTTGCCCCCCCCCCCCCCCCCGGGACGACCCTGGGTGTAGGACCGTCTTTGTTGGGTGTTTCGGGCAACAATATTTGATGCGCCATCACCACGGAATTACTCAAAAGTAATCGGTTTAGTTGCCAGCTAGCGAGTGGTTATTTTAAGGTCTATCTCCGATCTCCCGATCACAAACACCCCCATCCATCGTCTGCCCTCGATGATCGGAGGACACTGGATGCGCACTTGTTGCGACTGCAGCGAAGACGAGTGATCCGGTGTGTCACATTCGCGTGCACTTGACATTGATTTATCGACCTCCACCGTCGTTCGTTTGTCGCGATATTCGGTTCCATTTAAATTCACGCTCATCCCTCCTCCCCCCCTCCCCCCCGGCAGACGATCGATCCGATCCTGTTGCTCTCGATGCGGAGGAATGCGAGAGATGCCATTTCCACGGATTTTAAAACCACTTCGGTTGTACACCGTGACTTGCTCGATCCATTTTTTACGGGGTGCGACATTCATTCGCTATTATTTATTCTCAGAATTTCAAACATTGGCTTTTAATTTTCAGAAATTCGAGTATAGGGTGTCCAGCAAAGGACTCCCTGGTTTAAAAATTAAATATCTCAAAAACAAAGGACGATATTGGAATAAAATAAACGGCATGTTTATTGTGAAATCCATATAAATTATATACAGGAGCTCGGAAATTAGTTTAAAAAATTGCCAACAGGTAGTGCTGCAAGCTGTTATTGCAATACGGGATGCAATACGGTATTAATGGACGATATTGCAATACGGTATTAATGGACGATATTGGAATAAAATAAACGGCATGTTTATTGTGAAACCCATAAAAATTATATACAGGAATTTGGAAATTAGTTTAAAAAATTGCCAACAGGTGGTGCTGCAAGCTGTTATTGCAATACGGGATGCAATACGGTATTAATGGACGATATTGCAATACGGTATTAATGGACGATATTGGAATAAAATGAACAGCATGTTTATTGTGAAACCCATAAAAATTATATACAGGAACTCGGAAATTAGTTTAAAAAATTGCCAACAGGTGATGCTGCACGCTGTTATTCCAATACGGGATGCAATACGGTATTAATGGACGATATTGCAATACGGTATTAATGGACGATATTGGAAAAAAATAAACGGCATGTTTATTGTGAAACCCATAAAAATTATATACAGGAACTCGGAAATTAGTTTAAAAAATTGCCAACAGTTGGTGCTGCACGCTGTTATTGCAATACGGGATGCAATACGGTATTAATGGACGATATTGCAATACGGTATTAATGGACGATATTGGAATAAAATAAACGGCATGTTTATTGTGAAACCCATATAAATTATATACAGGAGCTCGGAAATTAGTTTAAAAAATTGCCAACAGGTTGCACGCTGTTATTGCAATAGAAGTCTCCATAAATAGTGCTGGGAAGAGGTTAGACGATAATTTCTAGTGTATATGTAAGCATATCTGAGAGGCTAAACTGCTGTTGAAACAACTAATTTTTTCACAGCACTATTTATGGAGACTTCTATAGCAATTACAGTGTGAAGCGCCACCTATTGGCAATTTTTTTAACTAATTTAAAAGCTCCTGTATATGATTTTATGGGTTTCACAATAAACATACCGTTTATTTTGTTCTACTATCGTCCTTTGTTTTCGAGATATTTAATTTTAAAACCAGGGAGTCCTTTGCTGGACACACTGTATAAGGGTATCGTAAAATGAAGCACCCAACTTTATGAAAAGTTTTCCTGTACCTAATAATTATGAATTTATACGTGACGCGGGTGTAACCACGCGGTCACACCCGGACAGCGCAAAGATATGCATGGACACATGCAGTTACAGAGATTATACGATACAGATATGTGTGTATAAATAGATGCCTAAATGATAGAAGATAAATATATCGTCACCTCAGAACAACAAGTTAGCTTAGTGTTATTTCTGGGATTAAATATCTTACTGTTACTCTGAGACGACGATACACGACTATTAATAGGTAGATAGATAAGTAGATGTAGATAAAGGACAGATAAATAGATTTGTATGGATAGATCTAGGTGAATAGATTCAGACAAAAGGGTATAAAAATAGTAGGTAAATGATAGATGCACAGATATGTGTCGCGAGAGAATTGATAGATAAATAGATATGTATTGATATATCTAGGTAAATAGATTCAGACAGAAGGGTATAAAATAGTAGGTAAATGATAGATGCACAGATATGTGTCGCGAGAGAAATGCTAGACAAATGACAGATAAATAGATATGTATGGATAGATATAGGTAAATAGTTTCAGACAGAAGAGGGTATAAAAATAGTAGGTAAATGATAGATGCACAGGTATGCGTCGCGAGAGAAATGATAAATAAATGATTGATAAAGATAGGTGGATATAAACAGATGCATAAATGACAGAGATGTATAAATAGATACATCTAGATACATAGATGCAAAGATATGTGTAGATAGAAAAATGACAAATAAGTATATATAGGTGGATAAATAGATAAAGATAAAGGGATATAAATATGTAGATAAATAGATAAACACAAGTGATATAAATAGGTAGATAAATGATAAATAGAAATGTGTCAATAGTTGCAGAGATATCTGTCGACAGAAAAACGATAAATAAATATATGTAGGTAGATAAATAGATAAAGATAGTTTGACGTAAATAGATAAATATAAATGCTTAAATAGTGGTATATAGATGAATAGAGTTGCATATCTACTGAAATATAAACTTTTTTTAAAATAAATGTTTTGATTTTTTTTTTTTTTTTTTGAGCAATCACGATTGCTTATTGTTCTCATTTGACTGTTTTTGGCGTTACGCGGATTTTATTTTCCCGCTAGCACCCTCTGCAGCATCACCCGTCGACCTGCCGCCTCACGATACTGCTCCTATAGCGAACGCAGTCTCCAGGTTGCGTCCATATCCTACACACACACGCATACATACACACACCTACACACACACACACACCTACACACACACACACCTACACACACACACACCTACACACACACACACCTACACACACACACCTACACATACACACACTCATGCCTGCACACAGACACAAACACACATGCCTACATACACACACACGAACGCCTACACACACACACAAACGCCTACACGCACATGCACAGCACTGCATACACAACACTCACACACATGCATACATACACTCACACACAATCACCCACACACATGCGCCTACACAAACACACACGCGCATACATACACGCACACGTTCGTGATTGCGAAAAGCATAATTTGAATTCAAGATGCCAAAAATTCAAATTAATATATATATTTTTTCTTGTTGGTCGGAGTAATACCTCTCCTCCCCCCCTCCCTTTATATACGACAAAACTGCAGAAATCTGAAGCATTTCTTTGAAAATTAAGAACGACATTTGAATCGCAGAATTGTCGCTTTGAAGCTCCCGAGGAGAGGTTCTGAAAGGACGGAGTCAGAGAGAGGGAGAAAAAGCGCCTCCTCGAGATAAGCTTTTAATTAGGAGGGAAACGAGCGAGATAATGAAATGCGGTCCAAAGCGCTCATTAACTCGACGATCAAACCAATCAATGGGACATTTAAGGAAACAGAATGCTCGCAATGCAAACAGGTCGGGGATTCTTTTCTTCGGCCGTCTGTAAACAAAAAATAAAAAGGGGCTATTTCCTTGATGAAATTAAGTGTTTTCCTTTGAATTTGGTCATGTTTGATAACGAGCTTTCGTTTTATCTTCCATTTGATGTTTTGCCATTGATCTGAAGAGACATTTCGTAAGACATCTTGGAAGGATGCGGTGGGAAATAAGTATGAAAATCTTTTGCACTTATTTCGAGCATCGAAATGTTGGAATCGCGATGAATGAATGATTCGTTCGTTTCGGTCGTGTTGCCATGCATTGAACAAATATTCGCGCTCGTTCAGTTCAGCAATGGACGCTACTAGATCCAATTGAACAGTATGAAACGGTTGAGTTAGGGTTCCACAAAAAAAATTAAATAATAATAATAATAAAAAAAAATTTAAAAAATAAGAAGAAGAACATAAATAGAAACTATATACATAAGAGCAATTCTATAAAAAAGCGTTATTTTGCATCCAAACTTTTTCATTTCCTTACTTTTTATAAGAGATGCAGTTTGGCATTTTTTATAAAGACAAACGCATTTTTTTTAAACTGCGAAAGTTCACAAAATGTCATTATTTACTTTAGATTTATTGAGGGTAAATTTGACAAATGTTATGAGAGCAATTTATTTCACACATAAAATACACCGCCAGCTCAGTTATTCCATCCGAGGACTGCAGTTTCGTGCTTTTTAGGACTCAACAGCCCGGAATAGGAAGTAACTGAGCTGGAGACGGAAAACCTGTTAAAGGAGCCAAGAGAACCAAATAAACTGGTGGCTAATGTAGAATTAGCACTGGCCAGACGAGTGACCGAAGCAATGGAGTGGTTCAACTCAAAGATAGAATGCAAAGCTAGGTATAATGGTAAAAAGTGTGCTAATTCTACATCGGCTACCAGTTTATTTGGCTCTCTTGGCTCCTTAAAGAGGTTTTCCGCCTCCAGCTCAGTTAATTATAATTCCGGGATGATGAGTGCTAAAAAGCATGAAACTGCAATCCTAGGATGGAATAACTGAGCTGGCGGTGTATAATATATATATTTCTCCCTTAGCCCTGGCTTAGCGCCGTAACTTACTGAATTTATTTCATAGTTTTTTTTTTCTTATTATTCATGAATTAGTTAACACTTCATTAGATTTATCATCTAAAATAAAAATGTACTAAAAATGCTAAAGTATTGAAAAAATATTTAATTAGAAAAAAAAGTTGTTTTTCTAATGAGTTTGTGGTTAAATTTATGAAATTTTTTTTATATTGAAAAAGGGGTTTCTTAAAGCTCCGTAACACGTGTCTGCAACTTCTTGAAGTATTTATGCGTTGGTTATGTTCAAGGTCTTATTACCCAAAAGACTCGGGTAACTCGAGCTTCCAATCAGAATTTTCAGGGTGTCCAAAAGAAGACTGAAAAGTGTGTTTAAAAATTTTCAGTTTCAGTTTTTAAATGCAGTTTTAAAGAGATTGCCAAACTAAACTGCAACTTCTTGAAATATTTCAGCGTTATTTACGTTCAAGATCTTATTACCCAAAAGACTCAAGAAACTCGAGCTTCCAATCAGAATATTCAGGGTGTCCAAAAGAAGACTGAAAAGTGTGCTTAAAATTTTCAGTTTCAGTTTTTAATTGCAGTTTTAAAGAGATTACAAAACATTAGAATTGGTTCAACCCCCTCCCCATACCGATGAGTTTTGGGGGAGGGGGTGGGGCACCCTCTTTCAGTTGAAATAGGAAGCTAAAAAAAATTCTTCCAGTATATTACTATCCGCAAGTCTAAAAATATTGAGGGTGTCCCGTTTGCTGTTGAAAAATCCAGAAATCGTGAGGTAAAAGTAACTGGCATCCATGTTGCCATTAACCTTTTAACAAGCCAATTGGCTTGTGCTCATGTTACGGTTCCACGTTATGATCATTTCGTAATTTACACGTCCATCTTATATTTTTATTCCTAAAATTGGATTGGAAAAAGAACCACATCGAATTCTCGAAACATCGCTTCGAGGTGCACACCCCCATGGTACAAACTAACTTTGTGCCAAATGTCATGAAAATCGGACGAACGGTCTTGGCGCTATGCGCGTCACAGAGATCCGGATAGACAAAGGGATATTCAGCTTTATTATTAGTAAATAAAGAAAAACGGGAGGAAAAAAATGCGAATAGCACATTCGATCTTGGGACCTTCGGATGAGCAGGCGGCTATACTGCCCACCATACGAGTTGGAACACATCGAACGAGGGGAAACACGGTGTTATCTGCTGCGTACTGTAAGTCACGTGGTGTATCCGTTGCACCCCCACCCCCAAACAGCAATAGTTTATTTTTACCTCCTTTTACAAAAAAGGAAGTATTGTATTCGCAGAAAAAAAATTTCACTCAAAAATCGACCTTAATTTCCATTTTTCTCAACCCCCGAAGGAATATTGAGTTTTTTTTTTTTTTTTTTTTGACTCGACCACACGTGGATAAGTGCCTTAGAACGTATAGACACGCGAAATATCCATTTTGACGATCCCCGAGTTAATTACAATGAGCTTTCTCGTGACGCCTGTATGTACGAATGTATGTATGTGCGTCGCATCACTCAAGAACGGTATGTCCTAGTAAGTTGAAATTTGGTACGTAGACTCCTAGTGGGGTCTAGCTGTGCAATTTCCCTTTTGGTTGCATTTGGGTGTTTCTAAAGGCGTCTTTTAACCCTTTTTTGGGGGGGAAATCATTGTTAATTTCGATGTAAACTCAAGTGGTGTTATGATTTGGCGGACACTTGGCGATATATCGCCAGTCTTTTGATCGCCAAGTTTTGTCGCCAACTTTATGACAAATTTGGCGATTTTTTTTGAGCAATCACGATTGCTTATTGCTTTCATTTGACTGTTTTTGATGTTAGCTGATTTTTCCCACCGCCACCCTCTGCACCATCACCGTGGACAGGCGGGCTCCTCACGA
The DNA here is from genome assembly GCF_026930045.1 of Uloborus diversus. NCBI lineage: Eukaryota > Metazoa > Arthropoda > Arachnida > Araneae > Uloboridae > Uloborus > Uloborus diversus. The sequence continues at coordinate 3,614,884 of NC_072737.1, read as the reverse complement.
TGCTGCAACTATAGCGAAAGCCGTCTCCATCCATGTCCTACACACACGCGCATACATACACAACTACACCAACACGCGCGCACATACACACACAAACACATACACACATACACCTACACACACATACACCTACACACACAAACACATACTCACACGCATACATACACACACATACACACAATTACCCACACACTTATGCCAGTACACAGACACAAACACATATGCCTACATACACATACGCATACCCCCCCCCACACACACACATACACATACCCCCCCACACACACATTCATACACACAACTACCCACACACTTATGCCAGCACACAGACACAAACACACATACACATAACCCGTACACACAAACACCCCCCCCCCCACACAAACACACACGCCTACATACACACACTCGTGATTGCGAAAAACGTAATTTGAATTCAAGATGTCAAAATTCAATTTTTTTTTTTTTTTTTTTGAGCAATCACGACTGCTTATTGTTTTCATTTGACTGTTTTGATGTCCTATCTTTTTATTTTCCCACCGCCACCCTCCCCACCATCACCGTCGACCGGCTCCTCACGATGCTGCTCCTAGAGCGAAAGCCGTCTCCAGGTTGCATCCATGTCCTACACACACGCGCATACATACACAACTACACACACACACGCACACATACATACACACAACTACCCACACATTCATGCCTGCACATTGACACAAACACATATGCCTACACACACATACACATGCCCCCCCACACACACATACACACATTCATATACACAACTACCCACACACTTATGCCAGCACACAGACAACCACACATGCCTACACACACATACACATACCCCCACACACAAACACACACGCCTACATATACACACACACACTCGTGATTGCGAAAAACATAATTTGAATTCAAAATGTCAAAATTCAAATTATTATTTTTTTTTTCTGTGCTCGAGAAAGAAATCCTGCTCCGGTTATTTCTCCGAATGAATAATTGAGGCGTTCGGCTATTTATTTCAATTAAACGGAAAAAGAGATACCCGGCTGAAGAGGAAACATTTCCACATCGAACGATCTCCGAGGGACCCTTTCCCGAGTGGCGACCAAGAGTGGATTTTTGCGTTATTTGTCGAGAACATTTCTTTCACTTAGTATTGCGAAAGCCGTCGGCTCTTGCCGAAAAGATACTACCCTCTTTTGCTTTTCTCTATCCTCGGTTTTATGGCCGCTGGAGTAAGATTCTATCGAGCAAAATACTATTAAAAAGTCTGTTGGTTTCCAACAAATCCGATTTTCTGCAATCAAGAATTGCACCATAGGTTTCAAATACTGCTTATTTATTTATGTACTAGTGGTACCCCGCACGGCTTTGCCCGTAGTTGGAAATAAAAGGTCATTCGGTTCGCCAGTATATTTACAAATAATGGGTGACGAATTTCTCGCCCATTGGCTATGTTCATTCGCTCTCCCATTCCACGTCATGATCATTTCGTAATTTAGTCGTCCATCTTATGATTATTTCGCTCCGGAAAATGTACTTAAAATTGAAATAAATTGCTTCGAGGTGCACACCCCCATGCTACAAACTAACTTTGCCAAATTTCATGAAAGTCGGCCGAACGGTCTAGGCGCTATGCGCGTCACAGACATCCAGACATCCTGACAGAGAGACTTTGAGCTTTATTATTAGTAAAGATATTTATTTTGGATACGTATTTTGTTTTTGTCAACCAATATTTCATTTTATGCCTGTTGTGTAGCTAATCAGAATGATTAATTGAGATCTTATCGTCACTTCCGTTTTTGCTCCGCTCTGCTACAGGAAGTGTTCCAAATCTGTAGTCTTCAGGTGTTTCCGTAGACACACACATGTTGTACTCTGGGATGTATAGAAGCAATAAGGTTATGGTCTATGTAACGAGAATCGGCACGTCAAGGAAATTTCCCACTCTCCACCCTTTTCCACTTATGGTTGTAATGGGGTGGTTTCCTTCAGTCAAAAGTAGTACTTTTAGTAATTGAAATGGATAGAATGAGCAAAAAAATAACATGGACCCAGAAAATACTTCATTTTCGCAACTATTTTTTTTTTTTTAAATTAGTTTTTTAAAATGTCCGATTTTTCAAACAAGGCGTGGTCTTGATGACGTCACAAATGAAGCACTTTGCCGCATCTTTCTACTACGTTTCCACGTTATGATAACCAAGCAACGAATTAAAACTGCGCTCTACGCTTGCTGTCAACCCTATCGTTGCCAATGCACGTGAGTAAAGATGCGAATTTAATATTTTGTTCTGTGAATGGCAACATTGAATGGCATTTCATCATTTGTGATGCCATCGGCAAGAAATGTAAACAATAAAAAATCACCGATTTAAGTAATTTTTTAAAATATTAAACTTAAATAAATTATTTTAAAAATGGTCATATCCTATGTTTTTAAGCATGCTCTTTCTAAAAAAATACTTTTAAAATTTTGGAAACGACCCAATGGTTACGACCCTATGAACTTTATCCCCATGTTGCTTTTGCAACACATAACATTTACAGAAACAACGTGGGGGAATTTTCATAGTGCCATAAAAGTGACAACAGGAAAATGAAAAGAGTGGAGAGTGGGAGAGTTATTTGTTCTTGACATGCCTATTCATGTTACATAGACTATTGTTATTCTTACTATATTTTCAATAATTAAATTTTGATCTAAATGTCACCTTTATGTCTATTTTGTATATATTCAGCGCATCATTTAATGTTTTGTGAGACTTTTCCTTTTAAATGATTTCAAACTATACTTTTGGAGGATTCAGCGAATCGCACGCGACCTGCGGACCACAGATTTTTTAATGTTGGTGTTGAACTTCTTAAGGTATCCGACTAGGTTCGGAGCAGTTTTTTTTTTAAAAACACTATTATGAAATAATATTAATGTTTTTTTAGAAGCAGAATGATCTTAAAACATGTATTTTGTTTTAAAATAAACCATAATATCAATAACTTTTTTTAAATGGGTGATTTTTTGGCAAAAATGACTGAAAATTACCAGTTAGGAGAAACACTGTATTAATAAAAATTAACTAGCTATAAAGAATTTGCTTATATTTTTTCACATGTATAAATATTAGACATGAAACAGACCGCAGGTTAAGAAATATTTCAAGAATTTTAAGGTTTATGACGAATTACGTGACTTTATCCAGAAATTTCTCAAACATTTGTCACCTTTTTTCGGTAAAAATGCTATAAATCAAAAAATATTTCATCATTTACATAATCTGTAGTCTATTCCACTGACAAGTACTTACAAGACAGGCATGCCAAATTTCATGCTTGAATACTGAATAGAATTTGCAAAATCATGTTTTCCGTAGCCAGTATCGAGAAATAATTGCATTCTTCAAAAAAAACGTAAGTAAAGATTAGACTTAACACGCGTTATACTGCAGACACTTAGTATTCAAATGCTTATAACGTGAGTTCTAATTCGCGTAGATTATAAAACTAAAATGTTTCATAATCTTAAAGAATGGGGCTGTTGAATAAAACTATTTTGAGAAAAAGTGAATTTTGGTCGAAAATCGCCTTTTCAACGTTTAGTCGGATACCTAGTTTCTCAACGGATTGTGTATACAGTCAACCCTCGTTTATCGCGGTTAATTCGTTCCAGACTTGACCGCGATATCTGAATTTCCGCGAAGTAGGATTCTGTATATATATGTTTCTAATTAGAGCGCATAAAACTTACTTACGGCGATTAAAATAGGTTTTTAATCATAGTTAGAGACCCCTAGACATGAAACAGCACCCTTAGCCACCATTATATTTCTATTACTTAATATATTGCACAAAATATGAGAAAATTAGATATGTTAGAAATAATAGATATCACATTGTTAATTATTGGGAAATAAACTACACACACGCAGTTCTTATACACTACTACTAATCTATGAAAAAACCTCAACTTGTTCGATTGAGAGTAGATTGCCCGTTAGTGACCGTAGGTGCCCCCGTCTTCCTCTACATTTACGTGTACAACTTAAAAAGCTAGTACATTGTTGAACACCATTTACAGATGTATTTATCACCTAGTAATACAGTGGAAGACCATTATAACGCCGACCTATATAACGCAATTCTCTATAAACCGCACAACTTTTCAGAAGTAAACAATAGGTTTCGGAAGCTTAAAAAATCCCTCTGTGTTGCTTTGCAAACATAAAAATTGTTAGGAAAATTAAATTTTGAAAGTTTTTCATGTTTCCATCTAAATTCAAAGCCTTTAAATTTAAAATTTGTACTCATAGTAAACAAAAAAACCAGATGGCTCTTGAAAATACAGCTGTTAAACAAACCATGAAGCTAGCAGAAGTGCAGGATAATGCACTTTCTTTTGATTGTGAAACATATTTATTTGTGAATAACTAATTGTAATATTGGTGCTTTAATACTCATTGCAGATAAAACACATTCTGAAGTGCTAATATATAGATATATTCTGAATGTTAGTTTCAAAATTTGTGAAATGATCTATATAACGCAAAAACCTGTATGACGCAAAAGCTCTGGTCCCAAGGTGTGCATTATAACGGTCTTCTACTGTAATACAGTGATTTATACTTTCCAGTTAGTGCTTAACGGTTAAAATGGGATTCCCTACACTTTCTTCGGCGATTTTATACCTCCACTCCCTCAACTAGTACAACTAACCCCTCAGACCTTACTTAAAAGCTTACTTTACTTAAAAGACGTATACTTTGTTATTCTTTTGTAGAAAAATGTTTACACGAGCGCAAAAAAAAGGCTAATTACTATATTTGAAGGGAAAAAAAATAGAAGAAAACGCGATGTAGTGAAGCCGCGAAAGTCGAAGCGCGAAGTAGGGAGGGACGACTGTAGTGCGAGTGTCTTCCTAAACATTAATCCGTTCACCTCGGAGTCTCAGGATTCACTCCTGAGATTCCGAGGTAAACGGATTTGAGGACATGATTTCATTCCTTAAATTATGAGGTAGGAGGCATGATTTCATTCCTTATCACACAGTTATAAAGTTAACTTCTTAAGTTTCTAAACGGATTGTGTATAGTGCGATTGTCTTCCTACATTAATCCGTTCACCTCGGAATCTCAGGATTCACTCCTGAGATTCCGAGGTTAAACTCCTTAAATTATGAGGTAGGAGGCATGATTTCATTCCTTATCACACAGTTATAAAGTTAACTTCTTAAGTTTCTAAACGGATTGTGTAAAGTGCGATTGTCTTCCTAACATTAATCCGTTCACCTCGGAGTCTCAGGATTCACTCCTGAGATTCCGAAGTAATTGGATTTGAGGACATGATTTTATTCCTTAAATTATGAGGTAGGAGGCATGATTTCATTCCTTATCACACAGTTATAAAGTTAACTTCTTAAGTTTCTAAACGGATTGTGCATAGTGCGATCGTCTTCCTAACATTAATCCGTTTACCTCGGAGTCTCAGGATTCACTCCTAAGATTCCGAGGTAATTGGATTTGAGGACATGATTTCATTCCTTAAATTATGAGGTAGGAGGCATGATTTCATTCTTCATCACAGAGTTATAAAGTTAACTTTTTAATATCCAGTTGCTCTCAGAGAGTGTATAGTGTTGAACACAATGCACAAAATTTTATTTCTCAATTCATCCAAAAGGAGGGAAAGGATCTAAAATTGAAACACTGAAATTATGTTTCCCAACAGTATGTTAATGATTCGAGTACTTCAACCAGTTGCTTTAGGATCCCGTTGAAGGAAATTACAAGGGGGGGGGGCATAGCGTGGTTTTTGACGCAGCCCGATGAATCTAACACTGAAGTAGACAATGGTCCTGAGTTAATCTGGAAGTCGGGAAAGTTTACTACCCCTAATGGGGTAGTTCTTTTTAAAGGGGGTCCAGGACAAATTTTGAAAAAAAAAAATTATTAAATACTTTAGAGTTTTGAAATTTTTTGCACTGATTCACCATCTACTTAAAAAGCAAAATCATAACATAAATACTTAAAAAAAATTTAATTTAAATTTAATTTGTTTAAAAAAATGAGGTTCCTTTAAATTGCTATAACTCAACATATTCTTGGTCAATTTTCAATTTTTTTTTCAAAAAATTATGCCCAAATATCTAAGCTTTAATTTTTATTCGGCGATTTTTAAAATATTAATTCAATAAAAAATAGAAAATATTTGAAGAAAAATTTCGAAAAATTCGAAAATACTTTTTTTTAATCAAATTTTTTGCAGTAAATGTTTTTTTTTAATTCGTCGAATAAAAATTAAAGTAAACTGTTTGAAAAAGATATGCTCCGAATTTCATTACTTTATCTCTATCGGTTCCTGACTTATAAGAGTTTGAATGCAAGAAATCGGGAAAAATGGCATCATGGAGAAAAACGCGTTTAAAGTTTGAAAGTTAAATACACATTAGTTAGGTGCATGCAACAAAAATAATTATATCTTTAGTTCTAATTAAGATAGAGACAAGGTTCAAACGTCCTTTTAAGCAGATGAAAACGGAGTAATTTTTCAAATGATAAAAAAAAAAATTTGCAAAATTTGACGAGTTTTGTGTCCCGGACGCCCTTTTAATGGGGTGAATAATTTCAAATGATCTCCATTGGAAATTGATAAATTGAGAAGGATCAGCTGGGTCGTTACCGTAGAGGAGAGATAAAAGGTAGGAAAATGAAGCTTTCAGTTTTTGAAGCAAGAATCCCAAGACATGTCATAAATTTTAAAGTAAAAGCGTTGAGAGAAAATCGTATTTCTTTCACAAGGTTAACAGAAAACGTCCCTCTTATTCGTCTTTGTTGAACCATATGACTTGAGTCCTCACTTCAACTTTCTTTTACATAAGTGGTTAGATTTGTGTCCTGTAGTTACTAATTCCTGCTCTAAGATCGATACTTTTGTATTTGCATAAATCAATCAATCTCAAAGTTTGAATTATGCTATTCCTTCTTCGTAACATTCAATACGAATACGAACCATTATGTCATTGCAAAAACCTTATCATTATCGGAGCGTAGAGATAACATAGCAGTCAATCCTTATATATATAATATCGAATGATCGAGTAACGCTGACATCATCAACAAGGAAACTTGCGCCACCTTATAATTATTTGATAATGTTTTGGTTAAAGTATTTTTTTCTGAAAGAGCATGCTTAAAACCATATGATCTGATCTTTTTTTAAAAATAATTTGACAAGTTTAATTTTTTTTTAAATTACTTTAATCGATGCGCTTTCATTGTTTACACTTCTGTCGTGTGACATCACAAATGATGAAATGCCTTTCAATGTTGCCATTTACAGAACAAAATATTTAATTCGTATCTTTACTCACGTGCATTGGCAACGATAGGGTTGATAGCAAGCGTAGAGCGAAATTTTAATTCGCTGCTTGATTATCATAACGTGGAAACACGGTACAAAGATGCGCCAAAAAGCATCATTTGTGACGTCATCAAGACTTCGCCTTGTTTGAAAAATCGGACATTTTAAAAAATTTATGAAAATATAACTCTTGGGAAAATGAAAGTATTTTCTGGGCCCATGATTTTGAGCAATCACGATTGCTTATTGTTCTCAGTTAACTGTTTTTGGCGTCCTCTACCATTTTATTTTCCCACCGCCACCCTCCGCAGCTTCACCGTCGGCCGGCTCCTCACGATGCTGCTCCTATAGCGAAAGCCGTCTCCAGGTTGCATCCATGTCCTACACACACGCGCATACATACACAACTACACATGACACACACGCGCACATACACCTACACACATACACAAACACATACACACACATACATACGCCTACACACATACACAAACACACACACAAACACACTCAAACACATACACACACAAGCATACATACAGACATACAGACACCTACACATACACACACAACTACGCACACACTCATGCCTACACACACATACACATTCCCCCTCCCCACACACACAAAAACACTCATACACACAACTGTCCACACACTCATACCTGCACACAGACACAAACACACATGCCTTACACACACATACACATACCCCCTACATACACATACACTTACCCCCTACATACACATTAGGGTGTCCCAAGATATAATGGCGAAAAAAAAATTTGTGAAATCGAATACGCATACCCTCCAAATTTTTTCCATTTCACCTCAGAAACATGAGAAAAAAGTTTTATTGCAATAAAAATAACGGGAACCCGTGCCGACTTGAGGTCTTAAGTTGGACCTGAAATCCTGTACGGCGACTACAGTCGAAGGATTGCTAACTGTATAATTCCTTACTACACGCAACATCAGTTTATTTAAAGCAGATACTTACAACAATATTAGACTACAAGAAACAATACTGCACAATTTTTTTTTCAATGTTTGCTTTTTGCAGTCAGGATAGAGCTTCCGGTGCTCTTGAACGCAAAGTAACACAAATTGTTGTTGTTCCTCATCAGCTGTTAGCAAACCATGAAAGTCCTACATCATTTTTACCGCTCTTTCAGCTGCATCGCTTACTGCTCTAAGCATTGAGACAGTCTCTTTCACATCAAGGAATGAAATAATATTGACCATACCTTAAAAGCTGGATGAATTTTTTTTAGAGCAGTTAAGAGATGATTGGGACCACATTTTCGTACTTTTTTCAAAAAGCACAAATCTTTTTTGGGTGCTTTGACTGTCAAAATGTATTGAAGCCATGGTTTTACGTATATTGTCACTAAAAACAAACAGAAATCAAACAATGCTTTATTTTTCTTGGTATCAAATTTTAGTTATGAACTAAACAGAAACAGTTTTATTAAGTAAATCGTTCGAGCCATCCATCGAGCTTGGTGCATTATTCCCGGTGATCTTATTTTAAATTCATTTTCTGTATCTCCACCTAAAAATAGGATAGGCAGTTCTATCAACTCTTGATAGTCATTCCTGACCGTAATATTAGTAAGTTCAGCACGCTAAAAGTCAAATAAATTTTCCAAGACAGGGTACATTTCGGAACAACTCCGCAGCTTCTCCATAGCACTGTATTTTAGTGGGATGGATAGTTCATATATATGATGGTGGCAAGCAAAGGAAAGCATTTCTCTATCAATTTTTTACTCAAGAATAGTGCAAGGATCACTTAAAGGACCTGTTTTGGAAGCTGTAGTATCACAACAGAGAGTTTTAACTTTGTCTTCGAGATTCCAATCTAAAACTTCCTTTTAAATAGCCTGTGTTTGTTCTTTTCCTGTAGAATTATCCAGTTTAGACTTAACAATGAGTTGTTCGTCATATCCATATGAAATAACTATAGATAAGCGATCTTTTGATTTTTGAGCACCCAAAGTAGACAACAGTTTCCTATCCCAAGGTAAATTCACTACATATGATGCTTCGTACTGAAAACCAATTTTTATTCTTATCTCGTGCTCCTTCCGCTCTTCGGTTCGAATTTTTTGAATTGAAGATTTACCTATGAGAAATTCATCAATGTTACACCCAAGTACGTCAATAGTAGCTTCAAGAATAAACACATAATCTCGTACACTTTGACACCTGTCCAATGAAGCAACTGATTTTGGAGTAATAAAATCACTCCTCATTGCATATTTACTTGTTCCAGGTTCTGATAATACTTGTTCCAGGTTCTGGAATACTTGTTCCAGGTTCTTATATACTTGCTCCAGGTTCTATACTTGTTCCAGGTACTGATTTATATGTTTCAGGGAAATCTTCTGAATTAATATTTTCACTAGAGCTGGAAGAGGAATCTTCTTGTACAAGTTCATACAATTCCGAGGATCTTGTAGTGGAATCGTATTTAATGCGCCTGTTTTCTTCTTTGAAAGCTCAAAGCAGCTCAGAAAATCCCATCTTCCTCTAGTTTGATTAATCGAAGTGCATCAGCATGTGCAATATTGAATAAATTGTTTAAATTACTCTCAAATTCTTGTTGGCGCTGCCTGAATACTTCTTGCAGTTTCTTTCCTTTCTTTTTTTTTTTTTTTTTGAAGTCTCTCCAAATTTGTGATACAGGTTTTTAAGTTTATTCACACAATTTGCCAACGATTTGGTGGGAATGCGTGCCTTTTCCCAAAAGATGATGCATTCCCGAATAACGAGATTTGCACTTTCACTGTTGGTTAAATTTACTTCTCGAATGTCATAAAACAAAACAGACAGAAATTGTCCGTTAAAGGGAAGTTTCAAGCCCGTAATTTGGTGTTTTACGTAACTCCTATTAAAAATCTCTTTTTTCAAACTTTGCAATTCTACTGCCATGTTTCGTTCCCTATGGAAGGACTATACTGCGCTCGATGACCGGAATGTATTCGTACTGACACGTTTGACGGTTTGCAAATTGCCACGGATACGCACCCTCCCCCCCAACATATGTTTTTCTGTTTTTATTTGTTTTCTGTACACTATTTACAGCTGCTTTGAGCTTCGCAAAGTATCGCGTCGCCAGCGTTCGCTTGCTTATGAATACACGTGCTATTTACACGTTTAGGCCTTTAGGCGCAAGTCGGCACGGGTTACCGTGCTTCAAATTGTATGAAATTTTTTTTACAACGGTTTTGATATAAAAGGAAAAAAATGAGAGGGTATGCGTTTTAAAAAAACGACTTTAATTTTTTTGGGACACCCTAATACACATACCCCTACACACAAACACATATACCACTCCCACACACACATAAACACACACGCTTACATACACACAAACGCTCGTGATTGCGAAAAACAAAATTTGAATTCAAGACGCCAAAAATTCATTTTTTTTTTTTTTTTAGCTTATTCTATTAATTTTAGTGATTAAAAGCACTACTTTTGACTGAAGGAAACAACCCTATTGCCGTTCCGCAACATTCACTACGTCAGTATTAAGTATCTGCAGCGCCAATGAGCCCAATGTCGTAACGTGAGCCACCACCATTTTCTCTCTTCGCAAACAAAAGCTGTCCTCCGAATCCGGGAATAAAATGGAAAAGAAAGACACTTTCTAGTGGAAAAGAATTCCGAACTATTAGGCCGACTGGGAAAGAGACCCTAGAGAGCACTCGGAGAATTCCACGCTCGATTGGGCGGGAGATTTCTCATGCCCCTTCCTCACAAGGTGTTGATTCCTCCCTTTTTTTTAATAGTCCTCGGAGAGCCCCCCCCCCCCCCCGTCCTTCCTCCCGAGAGGCGCAAAAAAGTTTTTAAAGATGACCTCCGTAGAATGAAATTATAGGGATTTCATTTCGTTGGATCGCTTCGGTAGATATAGGACAAGGAAGCGGAAATAGAAAGAAACAGGGAAAAGGAATCGAAGCATGGACTCAACGTAAAAGCTGAAACATTTTAAACTACCAGTATGAAGATATACTCTGCGTTTATATGAGGTAAAGCTAGTTGTATGAAGCTGTGTTAACATTAGAACAATTAAGAATGAAATAGAAAAGTTAAAATTAAAACAATGATACATTTTTTTAAAAAGATGAAGTTTTGTAAATTGTGATTAGTCGAAGACCAGCTTATTTTTTTTTTCCTTTTTATTGTCAATAATATTTCGTTATTCTGACACCATCGACCTACAAACTACAATGATCATTTCGTTTGTTTATTTTTTAAATTTAAGGTTATAAGTATTGAAAAAAAACGTGCCTTCTGTCAAAGCGGGTATAGGATTTAATCATGTCCCTTCCTCCCAAGGTGTTGATTCCTCTCGATGAGCGTTTCTTTTAATAGTCCTTGGAGAGCCACCTCCCCCCCCCTGCCTCCTTCCTCCCGAGAGGCACAAAAAATTTTTTAAAGATGACCTCCGTAGAATGAAATTATAGGGATTTCATTTCGTAGGATCGCTTCGGTAGATATAGGACAAGGAAGCGGAAATAGAAAGAAACAGGGAAATGGAATCGAAGCATGGACTCAACGTAAAAGCTGAAATATTTCAAACTACCAGTATGAAGATATACTCTACGCTTATATGAGGTAAAGCTATTTGTATGAAGCAAAATAGCTATTCGATACTGAGGAGTCCAAAATAAAGGCGAAACTGAAATCTCTGGATGCTGCAGTTGAGCTGGGCTACGTGGAACCCCTTTTTGGACCCCCCCCCCCCAATGCAAAAGAAATGAATGCTTGAATTAAAAAGCATCTGATGTGGCTTATGGTTCTGACTTAACCCCGGCTTTAGGGCGGTAATTTGTAGCTCAATACTAATTTATTTGAAATACTATTAACATTCACCAACACATGTGCACTTGTTTTTAAAAGTTTTTACCTGACATTCTGGACAGGTGATTTGACACGATTTTTTAATTGTCACCAGAAACAAAAGTAAGGAAAAAAACTTTAAATTTATGCGTTAATAAAATTGACAGATTCGTCTCAAAGTTTAATTTAGAAATTATTTCGACGCGAAGCAGATACTAGCGAGAAAACACTCTTGACCCTTTTTTTTTTGGAGCAATCACGATTGCTTATTGTTCTCACTTGACTGTTTTTTATGTTACGCTGATTTTATTTTCCCGCCAGCACCCTCTGCCAGCACCACCGTCGCGTCGACCAACCTCACGATGCTGCTCCTCTTGCGAAAACAGTCTCCAGATTGCGTCCATATCCTACACACACGCATACACACATACGCCTACACACTCATGCCTGCGCACAGACACAAACACACACTCATGCCTGCGCACAGACACAAACACACACTCATGCCTGCGCACAGACACAAACACACACTCATGCCTGCACACAGACACATACACACACTCATGCCTGCACACAGACACATACACACACTCATGCCTGCACACAGACACATACACACACTCATGCCTGCACACAGACACAAACACATATGCCTACATACACACACACGAAAGCCTACACACACGCGCGCGTACACACACAGCACTGCACACACAACACGCACACACATGCATACATGCACACATATACACGCACCGACATACATGCGCCTACACAAACACACATGCGCATTTATACACACACACGCTCGTGATTGTGAAAAACATAACTTGAATTCAAGATGCCAAAAATTCCATTTTTTTTTTTTTTTTGAGGCACATTTTTGGTTTTTAATGCTCTGTATGTACATAGTGTGTCGCTGTTTAATCTGCAAGACCTCTGTTTTCACAACCGCTTGTCCTAGATGAGTACTTGCAATGGAAAAACGGTAAAAATAAGATGCAGAGTTTGGATATTGAAAGTTATAAGCGAAAACAGAAATTAGGGAACAAAGACGATTTTTTTTTTTTTTTTTTTTTTGTACGGAGCCCAGGTCCCTTAACTCATAATAGGAATTAACTAAATAATATAAGTTATCATAATATAAGTTAGGTCTTACATTATATTAGGGCCCGCTGTGAAAGCGACCTCTCCTTGTGAACTGTAGCAGCTCCCTCTCGCGGACGAGGGAGAAGGCTCAGAAGTATGAAACTTGATTTCACAGATCACGGATATAAGTACGAAACTTGATTCCAAATGAATAGGTCTGGAAGTTAGGAACTCGAGTCCACCAATCGTTTCATTATTATATTTTTAATGTGCTGTGCATTTGTATGTGTGAAATATTTAGTTTAGTGTAGTTGTTAGTATTTTAATCGTTCAATTAAAATATGTGTTAGATATACAGGGTCCATTAGGAAAGTAATGAGCATAATGTTATTGTGACGCGACGATAGATGGCAGCACGATAAAACCGGCTGGAAAATGTGGTGCGGGATATGCCCTTTCAATGCATCCGGTCGTCAGTTGCTTTCGAGCAGTGTGAGCGGAGATAAGTGCCTCCGCTTGAAGTATGTTTTCAACTTTTGTAACACAACGCAGTGGAGCGTTCGCTTGAACAAATGATACGCCATAAAGTTTCGCGTGAGGTTTGGAAAAAATGCAACATTCCAGATGCTGCAAGAAGCCTTCGAGGACGATTGCATTTCAAGATCACAGTCTGGGAAGTGGCACAAGGCATTCAAAGAGAGCCAGGGGAGGAGGTCGCCGACGAACCCCGTTATGGATGTCCCTACTTAGCTTCATGTGACTTCTTTTTGTTTCTGCGACTCAAGAGAGAGAGAGAGAAGAAAGGAGAACATTGGGGAACCTTGGGAAACATCCAACACCATGTTACAACGTTCCTGAGAGGCATTCCCTCGGAAGAATTTCAGGGTGCCTTTCAGGCGTAGCAAACACGTCTCCGCAAGTGTATTGTAACGGATTCGGTGCGACTTCCACTTTCTTGAAATGAAGACATAGTTCTTGATAAAAACACAGGAGCTTTATTTACACTATGTACAGGAGAAATCGTTAACAACTGCTAAAATAATCACCAGCAATTAGGCAAACATCACTCAACACCGTAAACTCAACGGTTACACTCGTATTTACTTCCAAATACGAAAACAACACAGCGAAATGCCTCGCTATAAACAGAGCTAATACACACTCTCAGTACAAATTCTCAATCGAAACTAACTTTTTATCCATCGCTAACGGCTTATATACACACCGAAAAGAAATCTCAAACATTCCAGAAAATGCTACAACGTTCTACAACTACACTTTCACTGATAAAATCAGTGAATGAAATAAGAAAAAAAAAGAATAGGGGGTTGTATACTTTAGCCATATGTTAAGGGGTTGTATATTCATTACGGGAAACTATTTACAGGTTACGTTACTACAATAATTACTATTTACAGAATTTGTAACAGTATTGATGCAGGAGGAATGTATTTTGAAGAATATTGAACATTTGTACAAATTACGATCAATAAATATATTTTGCCAGTAAATGCTCATTACTTTCATAATGGACCCTGTATTTAGGCTTCGTCATTGGACATAAGCACATAAACGCGAATCAATTTAGGACAACAACGAATTACTTGCCGCTCGGAAAAGAACTCCAGATCAGATGCACGAGGATTTTGCAGGGAAGCACCTTTTACCTGACTTTCATCATTCCAGTGCATAGCGTATACGTTAAAAGGGCCTAACTTCTACATTAATCTGCACTGAAAAATAACTCCAACAGAAAACTAGTATGTTGTAGCCATCACGAAACTTTCTTCTATATCTTTCTTATAATTCTGATCCCTCCCCATGCCTAACGAGGAAGCAATATTCCCAACGAAAACAAAATTACACATGCCAAAACTTGATGACCATCCCAATTCCTGATTTATCTCAAAAGCAAAGCAAAGAATGAAAATTGAAAATTATTTTTAAAGCCTTGCTGAAAATAATTACAAACATTTATCCGTTAGCAGACTCAAGATGGCAACAGTTAAAAATTTTAAATCATTGAGATAATATTTCGGATCATTTCCATGCAATTAAAAGCACGAGCTGAACGCAGACGACAGTCTGTTACGATTTATCTTTCTTATTGTTGCAATTAAAAAGCTATTTTTATTCACACAAATAAAAAAAAATCAGCCCCCCCTGGAGCGATTGGCGCCAAAATTAAACCAACGCCTGTTTACATATGGATTCATATTTATTCCAAATTTCATCCAGAACGTAGCATTACTTCTTGAGATAGGGCACTCACAATGGAAAAAAAAGAACGTTCGATTGCGCCAACCCCTTTTCAGCTGTTGACACCAAAATAAAATCATTTCTTATACCCACTAAGGGCTACTTGCCGATAAATTTTTCTTTCATTCCGTTCATTATTTCTTGAGATACAGCAGTCACAATTGACGACAAAAAACGTTCTATAGCTCAACCCCCGTTTGAGCTATTGACACCAAAATTGAATCAGGATCTGTACCTGTTAGGGACAACATTTGGACCAAATTTTGTCTGATTCCGCCAGTTACTTCCTGGGGAATAGCAATCGAGCAAAACTCAAAAAACGTCCCATTGCTCCACCCCCCCTTGGAGGAATTCGCGCCAAAAACTAATGGGCACAAGTTCACATAGGGGCACATATGTGTACCAAATTTCGTTCGATTTCATGCGGTAGTTTTTGCTGTAGAGCGGCCAAAAAAAACTGGTCACACACAGACGTGACACACATACACACACACACACACACACACATACACACACACACACACACACACACACACACACACACACACACACACACACACACACACACACACACACACACACACAGACATTTTCCAAAAATGGTCGAAATGGACTCAGCACACCTCAAAACGTTCGAATCCGTCAAAATTCGAAATTCGAAAATTTGCTCGAATCCAATACTTTCTTCTATGTATTAGATATAGAAGAAAGTAAAAACTGATATTAGCGCCTGAAATCAAAGGAGATATAAGAGTTCAAAATTTTAAGTGACCATGCAGAAGATGAAATTGGAACTTATCGCCCTTTCAGAATAACGACAGTGTGTCGAAGTAAAAACACAATATTTACATTTTTCGTTGATATTTAAAAATGCAAATAGTGTGCAATGACATGTAAAAACACACAGTAAAAGCTCGTATAATTCGAAAAAAAAAAAAAAAACACTCTACGCCACTCATAAAATTTCAAAATAACATAATTTCAAACCGCTATCTCCCCCCCCCCCCCCAAGGGAGTGCTTTGCGAATATTGATCGATCTAATATTTTTCGCTCGCGTGTGTACGATTTTTTTTCCATCCTTGTTACTTCTCTTCATGCAGTGTAGGGAAACATAGCCACACTGTATACATTTGTTGATACAGTACAGATATCTTTTTATTCGAAAAAAGGAAAATCGGAGAACGTGAGAGTAGTGTTCGCACGAGAGCTTCCTCAGCCCCTAAAATACACCTCTAACCTGTAAATATATCTCTTAGAATGAAATTTCTGTATCGATAGGAGCAAAATAATGAAAAAGAAAACTGTTAAATACTTTATTTCCTATTTATGTTAATTATAATTTACCATCTGCATTTATTTACGACTACTCCTCTTTACTTAGTCATTACTACTTCCTGCTCCATTAATTCGTAAGTTACTCCACTACTATATAGACATTGCGTTCGTTTTGTAAATAAATGGTATGTGTTTGATAGCAAATATTGTAAATAAATAATATATTGTAAAAAAATAATTTGTTCAGTAAGTTACCGCCCTATAGCCAGGGCTAAGGCAGAGATACATGAAATACATCGCCAGCTCAGTCAATTCCAGCCGAGGACTGCAGTTGTATTAGCTACCAGTTTGTTTGGCACTCTCAGGGTTCATACTCTATTTGGATGAAAAAATTCCATGACTTTTCCAAGACTTTTTCATGACTTCAATGAAAATTTTCATGACCTCGTTATACAAAGAGAATAGCACTGTTTAATCTCAAACTTGGTAATATTTGGAAATGAGCATTAGTAAAACATCTATATGAATGCCACACCCTCATTGAAGCACATACTCGTAATAGAAAAAATACAAGTGCACACTTTAAAAATTAAACTATTCTTATTTGTCTTCATCATATAAATTTAAGTAAAGCAAAAATGCAGTGAAGTGAATATGATGTGTAAATGTCTGATATTTTCTTAAAAAACAGGCAGAATGATGTTGAATGGGACAAAGATTGAATGAGTCATCACTAGGTTTCAATACATTTATTTCAAAAGTTACCTTTTAGTGTCAACAGTGCCTTTAATCATCCACCTAACTTGACAGTATTTTGGTTCTTTAAAGTAAAGCCACATAGTTTAGTTCTTTATATTTCTAAACCAGATCTTTTTTGAAAAAACCATTCAGTAATGAATCAATCTTCTGATTCAAAAGTATATTTGTTTTGTTTACAAATTTGCATAATTTTAAATCCATATAAATTAATAGGTTCAGAAATTCCAGAACACATTTACGAGTGATGGAATCAAATCCGCATGCGACTGAATTGCTTTTTTTTTTTTTGAGTGGGGGCGTGGCAAAACTAAGAACATGAAATTTTGCTGCTACAGAATATGAAACATAAGAAGTGTTGAAACTAACAGAAAATTCAAAATAAGTGATGTCCAGGCAGTAAAATCACATCGCAAAAAATGGCAAGCGGCTGCGACAGAAGTGGATGCAATGAGATTTCAAAATTCAGATTTGATCTTTGGATCATTCAATTTTCCACTTTTAATAGCTTTTATGTGCTATACTGTTAAATCACTCAAGATTTCTAATGCTCCTTTAGCTACTGTTCCTTTCTCTTTGTCCAGGACATTTTTCCATGACTTGAAATGAATTTCCATGACTTTCAGTGAAAATTTCAATTTTCCATGACTTTTCCAGGTCTGAAATTCTGTTATTTTTTTTCCATGACTTTCCAGGATTTCCTTGACCCGTACGAACCCTGTCTCTTGGCTTCCTTAAGAGGTTTTCCACCTCCGGCTCAGTCACTCCTGTGCAGGGCTGATGAGTGCTAATTAGCACGAAACTGCAGTCCTCGGCTGGAATTGACTGAGCTGGCGGTGCATTTCATGTAAATAATTTGTTGTCTAGACTGTATACAGAGGTCGATCCCTTCCCCATGAGCAAAAACGGACCCCACCTGAAAATTGCAAAGCCCCCCCCCCAAGAAGCCCAATCCCTCCACAAAAAAAAGAGAAAAATAACCCTCACCCCCCCCCCCCCCCCCCCCAGTGAACCCTCCCATCTAAATTTTCTGCGAGTTTTCTCCCAGTAATCCATTACGCACAATATGCGATCATTTACAGCCTGAGTAAAAACTTTAAGACCAGTATAATTTTCTTTGAAAAAAGGAAAATGAAATTAAAGGGATTTTAATATTATTGTATTTTTAATTATTAATGTTCATTGGTAAGAAATAACACAACAGACAGGATTTGTAAAGCAAGCAATAACCAGAAAAGCAGTGGTTTATCCAAAGTTAGCATTTCAGCTTGAGTAAAAACTTTAAGGCTACTAGTATTTTTTAAAAAATGCAAGTACTTATACTGTAACACATGTCACCTCAATCGACAAGATCGTGGAAACCCTTCAACTTGCAGTTTTGTGATTAATTTCTTCAAAGTTTTTATTCCACTTGTGAATTCCCATTGTGACGATATCGTAAGGTAAAAAGTTAACTGTTCAAGAAAGAGGGCAGATTGAAGCTTTTTCTTCAACAAGGACAAGTAGGCGTACTATTGCGAAAAAATAGGCAGATCGAAGACTGAAGTCAACATTTTTGTTTTATTTAAACACAATTAGGGAAAAAAGAAAACACGGGAAAACTTAAAGCTTTGTCCTTGCGTCATGGAAGAAGAGTTTGGAAATTATTACATTACTATTAAAATGGAAATTATTAAATTATTACATTCATTTTTAGGTAGGAAATCATGACCTGGGATAAACAATGAATACAAATAATTTTTTCTAACGAAAAGAAGTGGAGTTTGGATAGATCAAACGAACGCAAGTACTATTGGCATGATTTACGAAAAGAAAAAGAAATATTCTACACGCACCAATTAGATGGAGGCTCTGTCAGAACTTGAGAGTGCTTAGCTTACAATGGTGTGTGCTCAGTCGCGTTTGTTTCAGGCAAAATGAACTCACAAGCATATCAAAATGTCCTCTCAAGTCATCTTTTACCAAATTCTGAATTTATTGCTGGAGAAAATTGAAAATATCAGCGAAACAATGCATCTACCCATCTGAGTAGCAGTGCAAAAAATAGGCTCCAAGTAAACAATGTTGAAACTTTAAAATGACCAACTAAGTCTCCAGATCTTAACACAATATAGAACTTATTGGGTGAGTTAGCAAGAAGAGTTTATGCAAAAGAAAGACATTTTACTTCATCAATAGAGCTGAAATCTACCATTGAAGATGAATGATAAAAAATACATCCCGAATTTTGTCAAAACTAGTTTCATTCATAAAAACAAGAATATATGAAGTAACTAGCAAAAATACCCGGCGTTGCCTGGGTCAGTAATAATTATTAGAAAAAATCGTTACTTGCTTTTGTTTTCTGTTTTAAGTAAAAGAATTTAAAACACATCTTTTTGACGTGATTAAAAATCGAGTTTCTTCCTTACCCATAAAACTAAAATAGAAATAAGTATAAAGAACAAAGTAGTATTGATTTAGAAAAGAAAGCACTATATTTAAGCATATACAAATTTAAAAAACATGAAATTAATCTTCTCATGTTTAAAAAGATTAATCTGTTGATACTTTTTTTTAACATGGAGTCTAAAACCTTCTCTGTATGGCTAATGAAGCATGCAGTGATTAAAAAAAAGTAGCTGCGCTCGTAATCTCCATATACTTGCTTTAGTTATTTCGGGAAATTTCAATTATTGTGGCGCTTGGTGTGATTTTACCGAATTTGCGAAAGTCGTTTCGGGGTACCTTCGATGATGCTCCCCCATTCTTTCCTTACTTTGTAAAACGATATGATATTAATTTTCGTTACAGAGTTATCGTCGCCAGATGCTGAGATATTTTTGGTCACCATAAAATGGCGCTAAACAGTTTCATCCGAAATGTTACCAAAATAAGTAATAAAATTTGGTGATTGTTTGAAATTGTGCAAAAAAGAAAATTAATGGAAGTTTTTGTGCTGTTTATGGATTTGCCTAATTTAGTTGCTGGATTATTTAACACAGTAAAAAAAGTCTTTTGAAAATTCTTTGATTGGCGATATTTTGTTTGCATGGTGAAAGCTGAGAAACATTATGACGCAGTCTTCGGCTTCTAAAACAGCAATGTTGAAAAAACTGCCAAATGCATCAGCTACGGAAATCTTTCTGCAAAAATTTTGGCGATCTGCTGGTTGTTTGGATAATGAGTAAGTGTTCAATCAGTATAAATAATAGTAAAAACCATTAATTACATTAAAGTTCCGTTTAAATGGAAAATCATCAGCCAAACCATGTATTATTTGCCAATCTTGTGCAAAAATCTTACTTCAAGATTTGACTTGAGAAAAGCCTTGAACAATCACGAAAAGCAAAGAAAATCAACAATACAACAATTGTCGCTATCGACAGGGAGTTGAGATGATACACTAAATACTGTATTGAGTTGAGGAAAGCCTTCGAACATGGATCTAAAAAGCTCATAACTCGTTTTTTATTCTACTTAGAAATTTCGAACAGGTGCCATCTTCAGCAGAAAAATCAGAGCTTTCGATGGACATATAATGTAAATATGTGCAAGTATTTTTTCATCCCAATATTAGAGAATTTATACAAAAATTGTGTTTTATTGCCCCCCTAAGGGGGTTTTGCCCCCCATAACGGGACGAAAACTACCCTATGTGTTATTCTGATGCATAAGCTATATTATTGTAAAGTTTCATCAAAATCCGTTCAGTAGTTTTTTGCGTGAAAGAGTAACAAACATCCATCCATACATCCATACAGACAAACTTTCGCATATATAATATTAGTAAGATTTGAAGGAATGGCTCCCACACAAGCTTATAAATATTTGAATTTTTGTCCTCATATGCTTTTTTCTATGTTGGCCTTAAAGATTTTACTCAGGTTCAAATATTGATCTGTAATATTTTCTGATGATGAAACACTCACAATTATTTTTTTTTTTTTTTTTGTCTTTTTTACTTGCATTTAAGGTCACTCATAATAATTATCACTCATATGACTTTTTCATCCTAAGATTAAGGTTTGTCCAATTTCTCAAAAAAGTGCACTGAAGCTGGCTTTTTACTCAGACTGTACGTAATAAGTCATTATATGAAAATGTTTGAAGCTTGAGGGTGTACGCTACATGTCTAAACTAGTATGTTGTGGCCATCACGAAACTTTCTTCTATATTTTTCTTTTTTTTTTCTGATCCCTCCCCATGCTTGACGAGGGGAGCAATATTCCCAAAAAAACAAAATGACACATGCAGAAACTTGACTACCATCCCAATGTCTGAATTATTGCAAAAGCAAAGCAAAGAGCGAAAATTGAAAGTTATTTTAAAAGCCTTGCTTGAATGAATTACAAATATTTTATTTGTTAACAAACATGAGATGGCAACAGTTAAAAAATTTTAAATCATTGAGATAATATTTCCGATCATTTCCATACAATTAAAATCACGAGAAATACGCAGACGACAATCTATTACGATTTATCTTTCTTATTGTTGCATTAATAAAGCTATTTTTATTCAAAAAAAAAATCAACACCTCTTGGAGCGATTGGCGTCAAAATTGAACCAAAGCCTGTTTACATATGGATTCACATATATTCCAAATTTCAACCAGAACGTAGCATTACTTCTTGAGATAGGGCACTCACAATGGAAAAAAAGAACGGGCGATTGCGCTACCCCCCTTTTTAGCTGTTGACACCAAAATAAAATCAGCTCTTATACTCACTAAGGACTACTTGCCGATAAATTTTTCTTTCATTCTGCTCATTATTTCTTGAGGTACAGCAGTCACAATGGACGACAGAAAACGTTCTATAGCTCAAGCTCCGTTTGAGTTATTGACACCAAAATTGAATCAGCACCTGTTCCTGTTAATGGCAACATATGGACCAACATTTGTTTGATTCCGCCAGTTACTTCCTGAGGAATAGCAAGCACGCGTAACTCAAAAAACGTCCCATTGCTCCACCCCCCTTGGAGGAATTCGCGCCAAAAACCAATGGGCACAAGTTCACATAGGGGCACATATGTGTACGAAATTTCGTTCGATTTCATGCGGTAGTTTTTGCTGTAGAGCGGCCACAAAAAACTGGTCACACACAGACGTGACACACACACACACACACATACACACACATACATACACACACACATACATACACACACACAGACAGACAGACATTTTCCAAAAATAGTCGAAATGGACTCAGCACACCTCAAAACGTTCGAATCCGTCAAAATTCGAAATTCGAAAATTTGCACGAATCCAATACTTTCTTCTATGTATTAGATATAGAAGAAAGTAAAAATGTTTTTCATTTTCAAATTTCATATTTTCAAAAAGAATCTTTCAGATTTACTGTGTACTCTTAGAACAGTGTGAATGTTATCTTTTCCACCGCCTGGCGGTCTTTGCGCGTTGGGGAATTCCCGTCCTTCAAGCAGCGAAGCGCGTGTGAGAAGATAAGAAGAATAAAAGATTAATGAATCTCCCAAAGCTCAAGGAAGCATTTATTCGTTTACTAGTGGTACCCGCACGGCTTTGCCCGTAATAGAAAAATTAAAAGGTCTTTTGGTTCGCCTGTATATTTACAAATACTGTATGGTGAATTTTCTCGCCAATTGGCTTGTACCCATGTTACGGTTCCACGTTATGATAATTTCGTATCTCGCCAATTGGCTTGTGCCCATGTTACGGTTTCCACGTTATGATCATTTCGTATCTCGCCAATTGGCTTGTGCCCATGTTACGGTTCCACGTTATGATAATTTCGTATCTCGCCAGTTGGCTTGTGCCCATGTTACGGTTCCACGTTATGATAATTTCGTATCTCGCCAATTGGCTTGTGCCCATTTTACGGTTCCACGTTATGATAATTTCGTAATTCACTCGTCCATCTTATATAGTTTTGTTCTTAAAATTGGAATAGAAAAAGAACCACGTCGAATTTTAGAAACATCGCTTCGCGGTGCACACCCCCATGCTACAAAACTAACTTTGTGCCAAATTTCATGAAAATCGGCCGAACGGTCTGGGCGCTATACGCGTCACAGAGATCCAGACATCCAGACATCCTACAGACAGAGATACTTTGAGCTTTATTATTAGTAAAGATTTCAAGAATCAAAAGGCGTTTCCACCCTTTCAACTTTATCAGCTTTGCTTTCGGGACTCCTTGACTTACCAACACAACTCATTTTCAGGGCCGTTAGGAGCTGGGTGAATTTAGCGCTGGACTCGGAATCCGAAGGTTTCGGTTTCGAAGCCCGCCGAGTACGTGCTCTTAGAATCCGTAGGTTCTAAAGTTCTGAGTTCCGAAAATTGAGAAGGTCTGGGGGATGCACTTGCCACGGCATTGCAAATCGTAACCCAAATAAATTGGTAGGTTCGGGGGCCACTGGGGGGGGGGGGGGGGTGCAACTGCTAATTTCAACTTTTACGGCTGTTTCTCAAGTTAGACATAAAAGTAAACGTCCTTCTATTCCAACCGTTTTCACCACGCTCGCGCAGAATGGGGTGGTTTCCTTCAATCAAAAGTACTACTTTTAGTCATTGAAATGGATAGAATAAGCAAAAAAAAAAAAATAACATGGACCCAGAAAATACTTTCATTTTCCCAACAGGTTTTTTGAAATTAATTTTTTAAAATGTCCGATTTTTCAAACAAGGCGTGGTCTTTATGACGTCACAAATGATGCACTTTGCCGCATCTTTCTACCTCGTTTCCACGTTATGATGATCAAGCAGCGAATCAAAATGGCGCTCTGCGCTTGCTATCAACCCTATCGTTGCCAATACACGTGAGTAAAGATGCGAATTAAATATTTTGGACCGTGAATGGCAACACGGAATGGCATTTCATCATTTGTGATGTCATCGGCAGAAACGTTAAACGATGAAAGAGCAGCGATTTAAGTATTTTTTTAAAACTATTAAACTTAAAGAAATAATTTAAAAAATGGTCAGATTCTATGTTTTTAACCATGCTCTTTCCGAAAAAAAAAAAAAACTTTTACAATTTTGGAAACAACCCCATTGAGATTTCAAGCAGGATCTCTAAACTTTTTAAACGATTCCGAATTGAAAGCAATTTACTCAATTTTCGACATTATAAAAAATTTACAAATAACAAGCTTTACGTAATTCGTGTGGTTCAAGTCTAATAAAGTAATCTTTATTTTAGGTGCAAAAATATTTTCATTTTTCATTAAAAACATGGACTAACTCACGTGCTTTCTGTGAAGTATTGGTGTTGAAATACTCACTTCATTTCGTGGCTCTGAAAACGGCAATTTTTACACACTGAAAACCGAAACAAATTAAAAGCTTCACAAAACAAAATGGGCCAAGAACTATTTAAGTTGTATGGATACATTTACATCAGAACCTCGGTTATCCGGCCCCCGTTTGTCCGGATCTCCGATCTAACCGGATCAAATTTACAGAGTTAAAAAAAATATTTTCATTTAAATAATAATTCTAATCTACGGTAGCGAGAATGGAACTATAAATGCGTCAGGTATTCCCTCTTCATTAATTCAATGCACAACACTTGCATTGTGCAATAAATTATAGAGCTTTATTGCACAATGTTTATTGCACACACGCCATAATGTTTCTTAAGCGTCAGTCCCACACCATTGCAGCTGAACTATAAATGATAAAGTATTTGCGAGTAACAATCCTACGTAATTTTGTCATAAAGAATGTTTTTCTTCTTTGCTGCAATAAAATGTAAGTCTTTATTTAGGAACTAGTATACGGCTTTGCCCGTAGTTGAAAATTAAAAGATCATTCGGTTCGCCTGTATATTTACAAAAAATGGATGACGAATTTCTCGCCAATTGGCTATGTTCATTCCTTCTCCCATTCCACGTCATGATAATTTCGTAATTTACTCGTCCATCTTATGATAATTTTGCTCCAGAAAGTGTTCTTAAAATTGAAATAGAAGAACAAAATATTTCCCCCCATGCACACCCCCATGCTACAAACTAATTTTGCCAAGTTTCATGAAAATCGGCCGAACGGTCTAAGCGCTATGCGCGTACACAGAGATCCAGACATCCTACAGACATCCAGACAGAGAGACTTTGAGCTTTATTATTAGTAAAGATATGTTTCACCTATTACCCACATTACCCGGGTTGTCGTTTATCCGGATTACCTTTGGTATCAGGTAGTCCGGATAAGCGAGGTTATACGAAACTACTTACTTATTTTCGAAGATTTTTCTTCCTTTTATAAATATTTTCAAACGGCCTATTTATAAGCAATGAAAACAGGAACAAATGACAATGGGCCCCGACGGGGGGTCAATGTGACCTTCCAATAACACCTTCATTCAGCAAATTCTTATCTGGTGATTCGGTAATTTGGAAACAATATTCCGAGTTTTTTTCGAAGTTTACATTTGAGGCATACTTTTGCAGTTTGATAAGATATTGAGCACATTATGATGTTCCCATAGTAAAAAAAAACACCTTAACATACACGTCATTCTTCAAAAAGTGTAACTATTCTGTCACACGCATTTTACTGTAAAAACTTTAAGAAACAATTCATTTAACGATGCTTTTTAATTTCATCAAAAATATAACTACTTAAACCTGCCAACTATCTTTTAATAATAATTTTTATTTTATTATATTTTTGGTCCACAAAAGATGAATTCTCACCTCCGTGGCATCTCACACACCTGCGTGACTGTTTATGTTGCTTAATAACATGTTTAATTAAAATTATTATATTTACTAGCTGCGTTCCCCGGCTTTGCCCGGTCTACTTTAAAAATAAAAACTGTGTCAAGTGACGGGTATATTCAACAATCAGGCTTAAATAAAAGAAACTAGTATGTTGTGGCCATCACGAAACTTTCTTCTATATTTTTCTTTTTTTTTCTGATCCCTCCCCATGCTTGACGAGGAAGCAATATTCCCAACAAAAACAAAATGACACATGCAAAAACTTGACGACCATCCCAATGTCTGAATTATTGCAAAAGCAAATCAAAGAACGAAAATTGAAAGTTATTTTAAAAGCCTTGCTTGAATTAATTACAAATATTTTATTTGTTAGCAAATATAAGATGGCAACAGTTAAAAATTTCACATCATTGAGATAATATTTCCGATCATTTCCATACAATTAAAATCACGAGAAATACGCAGACGACAATCTATTACGATTTATCTTTCTTATTGTTGCATTAATAAAACTATTTTTATTCGCAAAAAAATAATGATAATAAAAATAAATCAGCACCTCTTGGCGCGATTGGCGCCAAAATTGAACCAAAGCCTGTTTACATATGGATTCACATATATTCCAAATTTCAACCAGAACGTAGCATTACTTCTCGAGATAGGGTACTCACAATAGAAAAAAAGAACGGGCGATTGCGCTACCCCCTTTTTAGCTATTGACACCAAAATAAAATCAGCTCTTATACCCACTAAGGGCTACTTGCCGATAAATTTTTCTTTCATTCCGTTCATTATTTCTTGAGATACAGCAGTTACAATTGACGACAAAAAAACGTTCTATAGCTCAACCCCCGTTTGAGTTATTGACACCAAAATTGAATCAGCACCTGTTCCTGTTAATGGCAACATATGGACCAAATTTTGTTTGATTCCGCCAGTTACTTCCTGAGGAATAGCAAGCACGCGTAACTCAAAAAACGTTCCATTGCTCCACCCCCCTTGGAGGAATTCGCGCCAAAAACCAATGGGCACAAGTTCACATACGGGCACATATGTGTACCAAATTTCGTTCGATTTCATTTGGTAGTTTTTGCTGTAGAGCGGCCACAAAAAACTGGTCACACACAGACGTGACACACATACATACACACACACATACATACATACATACACACACACACACAGACAGACATTTTCCAAAAATAGTCGAAATGAACTCAGCACACCTCAAAACGTTCGAATCCGTCAAAATTCGAAATTCGAAAACTTGCACGAATCCAATACTTTCTTCTATATATTAGATATAGAAGAAAGTAAAAAAACCATCATGCAAAATTTCCCCTCCAAACAATGATGACAGATATTAAAATATTTTTAAGAAATTTAAATGAGAAAGATGAATTTAAAAAGCGTAACCATAGAAACACAAAATAAAATAAGTTTAAGAATTGAAAATGAGAAAGATGGAAATATAAACAATGTATTCAAAAAGCGTTACCGTGGAAACGGAAAATAAAATGGTTAAAAACTTGAATAGAGAACATATTTTTGAACTTCATTTCATTCGCTTGTAACTTTTTTTCTAATGGAGATAGAGGGTTAAACTTTCGACCTGAGGTCGAGTTAGGTCTGGAGTAAAAAAAGCCGCTCTTTTCTGTTTTGTGAAAAAGAAAACTGTGGGACAATCTCTTCACTTTTTGTTGATAGACTTAATGGAGAAAGTAGTACCTAAATTTCAGCTAAGCCTAAACAAATTTGAGTTAAAAATGCAAAATAACTCCCATCGTAATTAAGTTAGATCATTGAAACAAATTGCGTAGAAAGCAGAAAGTTCTAATCTTTCCAACGATATATAATATTAATATATGCAAGTAATTTTTCACCCCCATCATCGGGAATTTATGAGAAAATTGGGCCTAAATTGGAATAAAAAAAGAACTATTCATCGAATTATTTTCGAACTGGTCTACAAAGATTTTCAGGACTTACAGGAACAAACTGAAAATTTCAGCGCAATCGGCCGGGTAGTTCTCGAGTTTTGCGAGTTCAAACACACAGACGCTTTTTGGGGACTTCATTTTATTCTATGTAGAGATTTATTGATTAATTACTTTCACAAGTGTCTCAAATACTAATTGTTTAAGTATATTTAATTTTTTAATATTGTGTTTTAGTTCGTTTAGTAGGACAAAGAGTCATGACATGCAATAAATTCTCACCTCCGTTAACTAAACACAAAATGCCATTCCAACACGTGGCAGTAATGACATCAAAGTGTTTTTCCATGATACAAGGGAGCCCCCCTTGTTTATTTTCAGCCATGGTTGAAGTTGTGAGATTTTTGTAGAAAAAGAAAAGAAAAATTAATTTGAATTTTGACATCTTGAATTCAAATTATGTTTTTCGCAATCACGAGTGTGTGTATGCTGGCTTGTGTGTGGGGGGGGGGGGTGTTTGTGTGTACGGGGTATGTGTGTTTGTGTGTACGGGGTATGTGTGTTTGTGTGTACGGGGTATGTGTGTTTGTGTGTGTGTACGGGGTATGTGTGTTTGTGTCTGTGTGCTGGCATAATTGTGGGGGGGGGGGGGTATGTGTATGTGTGTGTAGGCATATGTGTTTGTGTCTGTGTGCAGGCAGGAATGTGAGGGTAGTTGTGTGTATGTGTGTGTATGTATGCGTATGTGTATGTCGGCATATGTGTTTGTGTCTGTGTGCAGGCATGAATGTGTGGGTAGTTGTGTGTTTGTGTGTGTTTGTGTGTGTATGTGTTTGTGTGTGTATGTGTTTGTGTGTGTAGGTGTATGTGTGTGTAGGTGTATGTGTGTGTAGGTGTATGTGTGTATACGTGTATGTGTTTGTGTGTGTTTGTGTCTGTGTGCAGGCATGAATGTGTGGGTAGTTGTGTGTGTGTGTGTATGTATGCGTGTGTGTGTGTTTGTGTGTGTATGTGTTTGTGTGTGTATGTGTTTGTGTGTGTATGTGTTTGTGTGTGTATGTGTTTGTGTGTGTATGTGTTTGTGTGTGTAGGTGTATGTGTGTGTAGGTGTATGTGTGTGTAGGTGTATGTGTGTGTACGTGTATGTGTGTATACGTGTATGTGTGTATGTGTTTGTGTGTGTATGTGCCCGCGTGTGTGTAGAGGTGTATGTTCGTATGTGTTTGTGTGTGTGTGTGTACGGGGTATGTGTGTTTGTGTCTGTGTGCTGGCATAATTGTGGGGAGGGGGGTATGTGTGTGTAGGCATATGTGTTTGTGTCTGCGTGCAGGCAGGAATGTGTGGGTAGTTGTGTGTATGTGTGTATATATGCGTATGTGTATGTCGGCATATGTGTTTGTGTCTGTGTGCAGGCATGAATGTGTGGGTAGTTGTGTGTATGTGTGTGTGTATGTGTTTGTGTGTGTATGTGTTTGTGTGTGTATGTGTATGTGTGTAGGTGTATGTGTGTGTAGGTGTATGTGTGTATAGGTGTATGTGTGTATGTGTTTGTGTGTGAATGTGCGCGCGTGTGTGTAGAGGTGTATGTTCGTATGTGTGTGTGTGTATGTGCGTTTGTGTGTGTGTAGGTGTATGTGTGTATAGGTGTATGTGTGTATGTGTTTGTGTGTGAATGTGCGCGCGTGTGTGTAGAGGTGTATGTTCGTATGTGTGTGTGTGTATGTGCGTTTGTGTGTGTGTAGTTGTGTATGTCTGCGCGTGTGTGTAGGACATGGATGGAGACGGCTTTCGCTATAGGTGCAGCATCGTGAGAAGACCGCCTGTCCACGGTGATGGTGCAGAGGGTGGCGGTGGGAAAATAAAATGATAGGACATCAAAAACAGTCAAATGAAAGCAATAAGCAATCGTGATTGCTCAAAAAAAAAAAGATTTTGCTTCAAAAACTTAGTATGGTTATTCTGACTTCTTACGTCCATGAGCTTGGATTTCAGGAATGTAAATTAATGTAAAAAAATTAGTGAACATGTTTTTATATACTTAACATGTGCAGATTGTAGCAACGAAGAAAAGAAAATTTTCCCTGAAAAATGTATCTATTAGGTCTATATTAATGGAAAATTCCTCACTTCCGGCAATCTAACCTCAGTGACAGACCTTGCCAATGCCATTATTTCTGAGGGGAAAATAACTGATGGAGGGGAATTACATCAATGATAGGCATTCTACCAAAATTATAAATTGCCAGTATATCCTCAAACTTACTAAATACTATTTTTTAACATACATTTGAAACTACTAATTAAGCCGTACTTTAATTAAGAGAGCTTAATATTATATTCCCACTAATTATTAAAATAGCTGATTGTTTGCACCCAATTAACAAAAGTACTACTTTGATATTAACGTGGCCTCGATTTTTAAATATTAAACGTTTTTTTTTTCCTTTTCTTATTTCTATGAACAATGCATTTTTTTTATTTTCTTTATTTATGAGTAAAATAATTGGAACTTAATTGGGCCATTGTTTATGGTTACTTCTAGTAGGCAACACTTTCATGTAAGAACGAAATAAAAAGAAGACTAAAGGTTTCGAAATTGAAAAATGTTTGCGTTCAAAAGTTACGTTTTCTGCAGAATGACCCATACATGATTATTAATTATTTGATGTCCGTTGTGACACGCGTTCCAACAATCGGGCTTAAATGAAAGGAAAAAAAAAAAAACAGTAAAATTTCTCGTGTGGAAAATTTTGTCGACATTAAATTTAAATTTAGACAGCTATGGATTTTTTTACTATTCCGTCATTGTTGCATTAAAAAAATTCAGCCATTGTTATTAATTGACGTAAATACGTTCCGTTTTACGGATTTCCTGGCGAACCCCCCGACGTGATTTTTACTCCTATATGGATGTGAAACTCCCCAATCCCCCTTCTCTCTCGATGCGAATTCCTGAGCATTAAAAAGACCTCTGTGCCAAATTCGGCAAAGATCCGACGCAAACTATGGATTTATACGCAACATACGAATACACTGCACAATCTATTATAAGATATATTATTAAATCCCTCTATAATGGCATTTTTTTATTATAATAAAGTTTTAATTAATCAGACCTAAAATTAAAAAACTCTCGTGAAATACTATTAGGAACGCTGGACTAGTTTTGGTAACCAACCCAGAAGTCAGCAACATACTACAATACTCTAGTTTTACTACAAGATAACATCATATGCATTGAACTGTTGATCTAAATTCTAGCATTAGAGATACATAGAGAAGTTTGTTTAACGTTTTGACTGGTAGTGGATTACGTATTCCATACCCCCCCCCCTCTCCCCCCTTGGTACGCGTACCACCGGTCAAAAATCACTGATCAACATGACATGTCAGTGGATACAAACTATTTCCTGTCGGCCTCGCTTTTTCGAATATCGTCGGTTCTAAGAAATATTATTCGATTAAGAGGGGTGTTTGATTAAGCGAGGAAATATTCCTTTCCTTTTTAAATTGACAATATTTGACTTAAAACGTAATAATTGAAGGGTTTGCAGCAATAAAGAGTTCACTCCACTTTTTTTATTGTTGGGAAATCTCCTGGAGTTAACTCCATATGACCTTAAGCGAATGAAGCACCAAACTCAATGTAGCGAATAGCTTGAGAACTATCAACCGGAGATAACTCTTTGTTGTTGCAAACCCTTCAACTATAAATAAATAGCTATATAAAGGAAGCAATTAATGTTATTCGTAAAAACTTTTTTAAATAAGCTAAATAAACAACAAAATACAGTAAACACCCCATTATCGGCGGTCGGATTATCCGCGGCTCGGCTTATCCGCGGGTCTTTTCACATTTTATTTTATCATTTTTTTAATGGTCATTAAATATTTTTTAAACTTATGATTGTGTTACTGTTCGTTTTTAGCTTTAAATGCGTATCTTTTTTTTACATTTAATGTTAGTAGATGCAATGTAGCAATGTTTTTAGCTATAACTTAAATGTATGTTTGAGTTTTATTCATATTTTTTAGCTATTGTATACAGTAGTAATGTTTTTTACCCATTGTTCGGATTATCCGAGGTTTTCGCTTATCCGCGTTTACCGTGCCACCCTATTCCGCGGATAATCGGGAGTTTACTGTAGTTGAATAGCTAGTTGATACGTATATTTCAAGAACGTATAAAATAATAAAAAAATAACTTATTACTTGAGTTATGACATTTTTGTTTTGGCACCTTTTTTCAGCGGATTATTTTTTTGAAAAATTCCATAAAAGTGGATTGCCTGCCGAAGGTCTTTTGTGAACCCTTCTCCTTGTTCCCCCCCCCCCCTCGAATACGAGGATTATTTACCTTTAATATTTATCAACTTATTGCCGTCTAAATTGTGCATATTTCTTTGTGTTAATTCAATTGTCGACTGCGGCTATCTTTTTTTTCCTCTCCCGTTGTTAGAGATAAATATTGTTTTATATGCTAACTAGCTGCGTTGCCCGGCTTTGCCCGGTCTACTTTGAAAATAAAAATTGTGTCAAGCGACGTATATTTAACAATCAGGCTTAAATAAAAGAAAAAAAAATCATGCAAAATTTCCCCTCCAAATAATGACGACAGATATTAATATACTTTTAAGAAATTTAAATGAGAAAGATGAATTTAAAAAGCGTAACCATGGAAACACAAAATAAAATAAGTTTAAGAATTGAAAATGAGAAAGATGGAAATAAACAATGGATTCAAAAAGCGTTATCATGGAAACGGAAAATAAAATGTTTAAAAACTTATAATAGAGAACAGATTTTTGAACTTCACTTAAATCTCTTGTAACTTTTTTCTAATGAAGTTAGAGGGTTAAACTTTCGACCTGAGGTCAAATTAGATCTGGAGTAAAAAAAGCAGCTCTTTCCAATGCTGTCAAAAAGAAAACTGTGGGACAATTCCTTCACTTTTTATTGATAGATTTAATGAAGGAAGTTGTGCCTAAATTTCAGCTAAGTCTAAACAAATTCAAGCTAAAAACGCAAATAACTCCCGTCATAATTAAGTTAGGTCATTGAAATAAATTGCGTAGAACGCGGAAAATTCTACTCTTTCCAACGATATATGATATTAATATGTAAAAGTAATTTCTCACCCCCATATTCGGGAATTTATGTGAAAATTGGGCCTAAATTCGAAAAAAAAAGGAACTACTGATCGATTTTTTTTTTCGAA
The DNA here is from genome assembly GCF_026930045.1 of Uloborus diversus. NCBI lineage: Eukaryota > Metazoa > Arthropoda > Arachnida > Araneae > Uloboridae > Uloborus > Uloborus diversus. The sequence goes on along the minus strand of NC_072737.1, from coordinate 3,581,442 downwards.
CTGGTCTGCAAACCTTTTCAGGACTTAAAGGAACAAGCTGTGAAAATTTCACCGAAATCGGCCGGGTAGTTCTCGAGTTTTGAGAGCTCAAACACACAGACGCTTTTTGGGGATTTCATTTTATACTATGTAGAGACGACAATAATTGTTCTTCCTTAATTTATATCTAATTTATTTAAATATTTTCTCAGCAAAAATATCTGCGAAAACTGATCAATATTATTCGATTATCCGGGGTAGTATTCGATTAAGCGGGGATCTCTTTAACATTGCGTCTAAGGAGAAATATTCGGTTCTGGGAGGTTTTATTCATATAAGCGGGGCATTCGTTTATCCGTTACCTGATTAAACGGGGCTAACAGTATTTTAAACCAAACGATTGCGTATGGTAAGAAAGGACGGCATACGAGTAATGCACTTCGGCAAAGAAAGTGAAACACAAAATTTGGTAGAAACATACTAGCTCTTCATTTAAAATCTGACTTTACACAATACTATTTCTTACCACAAAACTCGCACGTAGTTAGCTTACATGACTGGTGAGTGATGGCGTAAAAACGATATAATCACTTCATTAAAACTTCATAATTTAGAAGGAATTTCGATTTTTAATTATGCATTATTAATTTAGACAACAAAAACTAACCAGTAAACATCACGTCCTTATTTTTTGTGCGTATTTGAGACGAAGTCATGTAAAACTACTATTGCGTAAAATCTTTTTCTTTTCCCCCAATGCAGTTTTTGAGCAATCACGATTGCTTATTGCTTTCATTTGACTGTTTTGATGTCCTATGATTTTATTTTCCCGCCAGCACCTTCTGCAGCATCACCGTCGACCGGCTCCTCACGATGCTGCCCCTCTAGCGAAAGCCGCCTCCAGGGTTGCGTCAATATCCTACACTTACACGCATACATACACACACAAACACATACACACACGCATACATACAGACACCTACACATACACACACAGACATACACACAACTACCCACACATTCATGCCTGCACACAGACACATATGCCCACATACACATACTCCGCCTCCACGCACACAAAAACTCATACACACAACTACCAACACTCATGCCTGCACACAGACACAAACACACATGCCTACACACACACACACACACACACATTCGTGATTGCGAAAAACATAATTTGAATTCAAAATGACAAAAATCAAATTAGTTTTTTCCCCTTGGAGTTATGTTTCTTTCTTGGTCGAGGTGCGATGTTTTTAATTAAGGAAACTTTATGACACCTTTTATGACATGTTTTGTAACCCTGGAGTCCACCGATGCATCCACTAAATCTACGATGTCGAAATAAAATTGTACTCTCTCTCTCAAATAAAATGGGTTTCTGTCTTTCCTTTCAAAGTCCACGATAGAATAATGATTAATGACATTTGGGGAGGGGATAGAATATTGATTAATAACAACAACCACCCTGTAATTTTTGCTCAGTTCAGTGTTTAGAAGACTTTACTGAACATTAACGATAAATTAAGAATTTAAAACTTCAAAAGCACGAAATTGAACGAATAAACAATACAGGCAAAAATTATGAAAGTCATATAAATCGCATTGTTTGAAAAGTTAAGTTACACTAAGTTATATTAAAGTAGGTATTGAAAACTTAAGAAATGATGAACAAACCTGGAATAATTTGCTGGTTTATAAATCATAAAAATATACGGGTTACATAAGTTTGATTTTAAAGAAGAATTTTATGACCAATTTTGTATAGTTTGAGCTCCGATGTTGATTGCACTAAATTTACAATGGTAGGTGAAGCAAAAAGTACTTTTAATGCAAATAAATAAACAAATTGTAGTTCAGGATCTTATGAAACATGTTTCAATCTTTGATTCGTAAAATGTCGATGAAATAATAGTGTAAGTTCACAATACATTCCAACCGGAAACAAGTGCTCAATTTTGCATTAAATAGAGTTTAATGTGAACATCGACGGCATTTATAACTTTAAAGGCATTGAGTCCAGTAAGTATACAGCACAGACAAAAAAAATCACCCGAAACTAGTTAGAAAAGTTAAACTAAAGTAGCTAATAAATACTAAGCGAACGTTCCCCCCCCCCCTTTATAAATAACTAATTTAATTATAATAGAAAAGATTGTTCTTTGCTTACCTTTCACTTGCAGATGAATGTCCGAACTGTGTTTGCGAAAGTCCACATATTCAGTTACAGTACTAGCCAACACTAACAATGAAAACCATGATTTATTGCCTGTAAAAAACAAAACTTTGCTGTAAAACTTAGAACTACTTAACAGTAATTAAAATCCCCTCATGATAGCACTAAACAATTTGCGAATATCTACGTCAGCGCCAACGCAAACTAAAACACAGAACGCAACCGCTTTACAGTTACAGTTACGCCGGCCTGGAACCCAGAGCTGCAAAAAATAATGATGATTAAATGAAACGTTGATTCTGTTGATGTGTAATAAACTAAGCGAAGTTTCGAGTGATTTATAGCTAGGTCGGGATTAACTCGAACAGTCCTCCGTTTTTAATACTGTCCTGGGTAATGTCCGGCCAGCGTTGTAAACATGTCCGGAGTTATGAAAATTTTCTGATCGATAAAGACTTTATTTTCAAAACTTTGACGGGGGTAATGGGCAGCCGTTAAACAAGTGTATCGGTTTAAATGGTTTTCTTCTTCTTTTTTTTTTTTTTTTTTTTTTGAGCAATCACGATTGCTTATTGCTTTCATTTGAGCGTCCTTGATGTCCGGTTCCTTTTTCAGAATGGACCAGGGGCCTCTGCAGCACCGCCGTCCACCGGAGGACGGAGCTGCTCCTCTGGTCCTAGCCTACCCTGTCCACCGGAATCCCCTCCTCCTCGTCCATGTCCTGTATACATACACGTCTACACACAAACACATCCTTACACACATACGTCTACACACATACACAAAAGTAACCGCCCAGGAGAAGGGGCAGGCTTGGGAGGATACGAGCCGTTTCTAGAAACAATAGCCTTTAATGAGAAGGGTCCTGTCACAACTCGTGATTGCGAAAAGCGTAATTTGAATTCAATGTGTCTGAATTCAAATTATATATATATATATATATATATATATACACATGTATGTATTATTATCTTTTTTTTTTCTTTCTTTCTTTTTTGTACATAAGATGAAGTTTTTCCTAGTTTCTACGTTAACTAGAACACAAGTTATACGCTGTTTCTAATTCAGCAAAAAAACTTGGGCAAAACTCAGTTCAATAACTGATCATACTGCTGTGGATTGCGCTTGGAGACCATTAATTCGAAAATACGTTTGCAAGCGTAACTTAGGGAGATTTTGCTATAATTAAGCACTTCTTTTAAGGGGTCTAAGGACCTTTAACCTTCAAAATTTTCGACTTTCTGGAAAAAAAAAATGTTATGCACAATTTAATTCTGAACAATTTGATACCTTTTTTATTACCATACGCAAAAAACTTTTCAAGTTATCGTAAAAATGCGCAACCTTTCCCCAGAGAGATTTATGTTAACAGCAGCTGTTTAAGCCACTTTTTCTCAGGTGCCGGTTTCTTGTTTTGCGTGCGTGATATTTCAGAAAGTTTTTCATATATTTCCGTAAAACTTTTCATGCATGTTTGTCTGGTTTATTTTTATGATCTGAACCTAAATTTATTATTTTTTTTAAATTATCAATTTATTTTATTTTTTATTTTTTTTGAAATTTTATAATTTAATAACAAAAATTTCGTGCAAAAATCTTTTTTTTTTTTTTTTTTTTTTTTTCAATATTCACTTTCATTTTTGGTTAAAATTTAGGTTCAGATCATAAAAATAAACTAGACAAACATGCATGAAAAGTTTTACGAAAATATATGAGAGACTTTTTGGGATACCACGCACGCAAAACAAGAAACCGGCACCTGAGAAAAAGAGGCTTAAACAGCTGCTGTTAAACTGTGCATAACCTATATTTTTTCCAGAAAGTCGAAAATTTTAAAGGTTAAAGATCCTTAGATCCCTTAAAAGTAATATAGGGATTTACTTCTTGCTTTCAATCTTTGAGATGAATCGAACCATTGCTTCGGTAGCTCGTCTGGTCTGTGCTAATTCTTATATTAGCTACCAGTTTCTTAAGCACTCTTGGCTTCCTTATGAGGTTTTCACTCAGTCACTTCCTATTCCGAGCTGATGAGTGCTAATAAGCAGGAAACTGCAGTCTTCGGAGGAATGACTGAGCTGGCGGTGTATTTCATGTACAGGGATTTAGTTGGAATTTCATTTTATTCTAATTGCAGTACTTAATTAAATTCTTTTTCTTTTTTTTCCACAGGGAAGGATGTTGCATTTTCGTTTTAAATTTTGTATGCGATAAATAGTTTCAGGATTGCAGTTTTGTTCTAAAGCGTTTTTAAGTTTAAGGGGTCTAAGGACCCTTAACCTTCAAAATTTTCGACTTTCTGGAAAAATATATGTTATGCATAATTTAATTCTGAACAATTTGATATCTTATTTATTACCATACGCCAAAAACTTTTCAAGTTATTGTAAAAATGCGTAAACTTTCCCCATAGAGATTTATGTTAACAGCAGCTGTTTAAGCCTCTTTTTCTCAGGTGCCGGTTTCTTCGGTTTTCTCGTTTTGCGCGCATAATATCTCAAAAAGTTTCTTATATATTTCCGTAAAACTTTGCATACGTGTTTGTCTGGTTTATATTTATGACCTGAACCTAAATTTGTTTAATTTTTTTGAAATTATTTATTTATTTTTATTTTTTATTTATTTATTTTTTTTATTTATTTATTTATTTATTTATTATTTTTTTTTTGAAATTTTACAAGTCATAATCAAAAATTTCCAAAATTTTGGCCAAAAATATATATACTTTTTAATATTACCTTTCATTTTAAGTTAAAATTTAGGTTCAGATCATAAATATATACCAGACAAACATGTATAAAAAGTTTTACGGAAATATATAAGAAACTTTCTGAGATATCATGCCCGCAAAACGAGAAAACCGAAGAAACCGGTACCTGAGAAAAAGAGGCTTAAACAGCTTCTATTAACATAAATCTCTATAAGGAAAATTTACGCATTTTTACGATAACTTGAAAAGTTTTTGGGGTATGGTAAAAAATAATGTATCAAATTTATCAGAATCAAATTATGCATAACATATATTTTTTCCAGAAAGTCGAAAATTTTGAAGGTTAAGACGGTCCTTAGACCCCTTTTTTTCTTCAGGGATGGTGGAGGTCTTGAGGAATACTGCTTGTTAATTTCCTATCACCCTCCCTTTCCGTGTCATAAACAGTCACAATTTCACCCAAACCGTGACAACATTTCGCCTATAATGTTTAATACCGCCGTAGGTGCAAGTTTTTTGCATTTGATTTTATGGCGGTATTACAGTATTGGACGAAATACTATGAACATTAATAATAATGTGGCGTACATCAGAGAGCACATAACCTAACTTTGCCCCCGAACCTTGAAGGCCTTTTGGTACAGTGGTTAAAGCCCTGGGTTAGCATTACAAAGGCCCGTGGTTCAAAACCCGACCCGAACAATCATCGTTCACGTTATGATCATCCCGTACGCCACATATTGGTGACCCGGACGTGATTTGTCCGGGTCATAACTATATAATTATTTATAGATAACTAGCTGCGTTGCCCGGCATTGCCGGGTCTACCTTGAAAATAAAAATTCTGTCAAGTGACGCATATTCAACAGTCAAGCTTAACTCTCTGGCGGTTTGACATACGAGCGGAATTTCACCTGGAAAAGGTCACCTTGGGAACATGGCTATCTGCTCGAAATGGTCAATACTTTTTATCTTGAAATTCCCTCCCCCTTTCGGAAGGAGATAAAAAGCACTTTTAATCCCTTTTGACCAGGACGTGCTGTCAAAGCTCAACCCCTTTCTTTTCAACGCGTGTCGCAGGGAAGAGTGGAACTCCTCCAGACATGCTGTCAAGGTCCGTCCCGCCCATTTATCCCCTCAACACGTGTAGCAAACGAGTTGAATTCCTTTCAGCCAGTCGTGTTTTACTAATCACAATTTTCTGTAATATTTATGAAGTAATAATCTAGATTTTAAATCTCTGGAATTGCTATCTCCTACTACTGCTCTAAATTACTATTCACATATTTTATTATTGAATGTAACTACTCATATTCAACATTTATAAAACAATATTTGGAACAAGTTATTTCAATATGAAATAGCTAAATGCATTTAGTTATGATTGTAATGTTTTGCATAACCTGAAATGATACGTAATAATAAAAAGCAATAAAGGAATTCCCTCCCCCCTTCCGCGCAACAGCAATTCGTTGTTTTTCTTTTAACGCTGGGAGAAAAAAGCACTGCAAATTTATACATCTATGCATACTTTTTACATACTATGTTTGTATATGTATATTTTTTTCTTTATTTGTGCATTTTTATGTTTCGAATCTCGCCATATTTGAGACTAAGTGATCGTAATAGCGGTATACCTAGACTTGCC